>NW_027523372.1:0-50094 GCF_052094955.1 Ictidomys tridecemlineatus
GCAGAGTTTGGAGACTGGGGTGCATAAGGCCTGTTACAGAGAGCAGATTTTTGTGACTGAGGTACAGAAGGACTGTTATAGAGAGCAGAGGTTGGAGACTGAGGTACAGAAAAATTGGTACAGAGCGCAGAGTTTGGAGACTGAGGTTCAGTAGGACTGTTACAGAGAGCAGATGTTGGAGACTGGGGTACAGAAAGATCGTTGCAGAGAGCAGAGGGTGGAAACTGAGGTGCAGAAGGATTATTGCAGAGAGCAGAGGTTGGAGAATGGGATGCACAATGATCTTTACAGAGAGCAGAGGTTGGAGACTGGGGTCAGAAGGACAGTTTCAGAGACCACAGTTTGAAGACTGGGGAGCAGAAGGATCGCTGCAGAGAGCAGAGGTTGGAAACTGAGGTGCGGAATGATAGTTTCATAGAGCAGAGGTTGGAGACTAAGGGGCAGAAGGATCGTTACAGAGAGCAGAGGTTGTAGACTGGGGTGCAGAATGACAGTTACAGATAGCACAGTTTTGAGATCTAAGTGTAGAAAAAATGTTGCAGAGAGCAGAGGTTGGAGACAGGGGTGCAGAAGGACTTTTGTAGAGAGTAGAGGTTGGAGATATAGGTGTAGAAGGACTGATACAGAGAGCAGAGGTTGGAGACTGGGGTGCAGAAGAAGTGATAAACAAAGCAGAGGTTGGAGACTGGACTGCATCAGGACCATTACAGACAGTAGAGTTTGAAGACTGCAGTACAGAAGGACTTTTACAGAGAGCACAGGTTGGATACCGGGGTGCAGAACGACTGTTGCAGAGAACAGAGTTTGGAGACTGCCATGCAGAAGAATCTTACAGAGAGTAGAGGTTGGAGACTGGGTTTTATTAGGACTGTTGCACAGAGAAGTGGTTGGATACTGGCGTGCAGAAGAACTGTTACAGAGAGCAGAGTTTGGAGTCTGCAGTGCAGATGGATCTTACAGAGAGTAGAGGTTGGAGCCCTCGGTGAAGAAGGACTGTAGCAGAGAGCAGAGTTTGGAGACTGGGGTACAAAAGGACTGATACAGAGAAAAGAGGTTGGAGACTGTGGTGCAGAAGGATCTTACAGAGAGTAGAGGTTGGAGACTAGGGTGCAGTAGGACTGTTGCAGAGAGCAGAGGTTGGAGACTGGGTTGTAGAAGGACTGTTTCAGATAGCACAGTTTCGAGACAGGGTTGCAGAAGGATCTTACAGAGAGCCTTTTGGGGACAGAGGTGCAGAAGGAGTGTTACAAGAGCAGAGGTTACAGACTGAGGTTGCAGAGAGCAGCGTTTTCAGACTGAGGTGCAAAAGGACAGTTACAGAGAGCACAGTTTGGAGACCTGGGTGTAGAAGAAATGTAGCAGAGAGCAAATGTTGGATGCAGGGGTGCAGGAGGACTGTTACAGAGAGCAGAGTATGTAGACTGATTTGCAGAAAAATCGTTGCAGAGAGCATAGGTGGAGACTGGGCTGCAGAAGAATCGTTATAGAGAGCAGAGGTGGGAGACTGGTGTTCACAAGGACTGTTACAGAGAGCACAGGTTGGAAACTGGGGTGCAGAAGGAATGTTGCAGAAAGCAGATGTTGGAGACTGGGGTGCAGAAAGACTGTTGCAGAGAGCAGAATTTGGAGACTGAGATGCAGAAAGACTGTTACACAGGGAAGACCTTGTAGACTGAGGTGAAAAATTATGATACAGAAAGCTGAGGTGGGAGACTGGGGTGCAAAAGGACAATTACAGAGAGCAGAGGTTGGAGACTGGGGTTCACAGGACTGTTTCAGAGAGCAGAGTTTGGAGACTGGGGTGCAGAAGGCCTGCTACAGAGAGAAGATGTTGGAGACTGGGGTGGAGAAGGATTGTTGCAGGGAACAGAGGTTGGAGCCTGGGGTAAAGAAGGACTGTTACAGAGATCAGAGTTTGGAGATTGGTGTGCAGAAGGATCTTACATAGAGCAGAGCCTGGAGAGTGGGGTGCAGACGAACTGGTGCCCAGAGCAGAGGTTGAATACTGGTGTGCAGAAGGACTGTTACCGAGAGCAGAGTTTGGAGACTGAGGTGCAGAAGAAATGTTACCGAGAGCAATGTTTGGAGACTGGGGTGCAGAAGGATTTTAGCAGGGAGAAGAGGTTGGAGACTGACATGCTGAAGTACTCTAGTAGACAACAGAGGTTGGAGAATGGGGTGCAGAATAACTGTAGCAGAGAGAAGATGTTGTAGACTGAGGTGCAGAAGGATTGTTAATGAGAGCAAAGTTTGGAGACTCGGGTGAAGAACGACTGTTACGGAGATCGAAGTTTGGAGACTGGATTGCAGAAGGATCTTTCATAGAGCAGATGTTAAAGACTGCAGTTCAGACGAACTGTTGCACAGAGCAGAGGATTGAGACTGGGGTGCAGAAGGACTGTTACAAAGAGCAGAGTTTAGAGACAGGGTTGCAGAAGAATCTTACAGAGAGCAGAGGTTGGAGACTGAGGTGGAACAGGACTGTTACAAAGAGCAGAGTTTGGAGACAGGGGTGCAGATGGGTCGTTGCAGGGAACCGAGTTTTCAGACTGAGGTGCAGAGGGACTGTTGGAAATTACAGAGGTTGGAGACTGGGGTGCAGAAAGACTGTTACAAAGAGCAGAATTTGGAGACTAAGGTGCAGAAGGACTGTTACAGAGAGCAGAGGTTGGAGACTGGGGTTCAGAAGAACTTATACAGAAAGCAGAGGTTGGAGACTAGGGTGCATAAGGACCATTGCAGAGAGCAGAGTTTGGAGACTGCAATACAGGAGGACTGTTACAGAGAGTAGAGGTTGAAGAATGGTTTATAGACGAATTGTTTCAGAGTGCAGATGTTGGAGACTGGGGTTCAGAAGAACTGTTGCAGAGAGCAGAGTTTGGAGACTGGGGTGCAGAAGAACTGTCGCAAAGAGAAGACGTTGAAGACTGATGTGCAGAAATAATATTACAGAGAGCAAAGGTTGGAGACTGGGGTGCAGAATTACTGATACAGAAAGCAGAGGTTGAGATTGGGGTGCAGAAGGACCGTTACAGTGAGCAGAGTTTGGAGACTGTGTTACAGAAAGACTGTTGCAGAGACCAGAGGTTAGAGAATGGGGTGCAGAAGGACTGTTACAGAGAGCAGAGGTTAGAGAATGGGGTGCACAAGTAAGGTTGCAGAGTTCAGAGGTTGGAGACAGAGGTGCAGAAGGACCGTTACAGAGAACAGATGTTGGAGACTGGGGTGCATAAGGATCGTTGCAGAGAGCAGAGTTTGGAGACAGGGGTGCAGAACAACGGTTGCAGAGAGCAGAGGTTGAAGACGGAGGTGCAGAAACATAGTTACAGAGAGTAGAGGTTGGAGACTTGGGTGCAGAAGGATCGTTGAAGAGAGCAGAAGTTGGATACTGAGTCGCAGAAGAATCATTGAAGACAGCAGAGGTGGAGACTGGGTTGCAGAAGGATCGTTACTGAAAGAAGAGGTGGGAGACTGCGGTGCAGAAGGACTGTTACAGAGAGCACAGGTTGGAGACTGGGGTGTAGAAGGAATGTTGCAGAAAGCAGAGGTTGGAGACTAGGGTGCAGAAGGACTTTTGAAGAGAGCAGAGGTTGAAGACTGAGATGCAGAAGGACTGTTACACAGAGCAGATTTTGGAGACTCCGGTGAAAAATTATGATACAGAAAGCTGAGGTGTGAGACTGGGGTGCAGAAGGACCGTTACAGAGAGCAGAGGTTGCAGACTGGAGTGCAGAAAAACTTTAAGAAAGCAGAGTTTTGAGGCTGGGTTGCAGAAGAATCTTACAGACAGCAGTGGTTGTTGACTGTAGGGCAGGATGAATATTACAGAGAGCAGTGATTTGAGACTGGGGTGAAGAAAAATCGTGCAGAGAGCAGAGGTTTCAGACTAAGGTGCAGAAGGAATGTAAAAGAGAGCAGAGGTTTCAGACTAAGGTGCAGAAGGACTATAAAAGAGAGCAGAGGTTGGAGACTGAGGTGCATCAGGACTTTTACGGAGAGCAGAGGTTGGTGACTGAGGTGCAGAAAGACTGTTACAAAAGGCAGAGGTTTGAAATTGGGGTAGAGGGACCTTTACAGAGAGCAGAGGTTGGAGACTGCGGTATAGAAAGACTGTACAGAGAGCAGAGATTGGAGAATATGGTGCAGAAGGACTGTTACAAAGAGCAGAGGTTAGAGACTGGTTTGCAGAAGGATTGTTACAGAGAGCAGAGGTTGGAGACTGGGGTGCAGAAGGACAGTTACACAGAGCAGAGGTTGAAGACTGGGGTGTAGAAGAACTGTTGCAGAGAGCAGAATTTGGAGACTGAGGTGCAGAAGGACTGTTGAGGAGAGGAGACGTTGAAGACTGGGGTTCAGAATCATCGTTGCAGAGAGCAGAGTTTGGAGACTGAGGTTCAAAAAGATTGTTACAGAGAGCAGAGGTTGGAGACTGGGGTTCAGAAAGCTTGTAACGGAGAGTAGAGTGTGGAGAAGGGCTCTAGAATGACTGTTACAGATCACAGAGTTTGGAGACTCGGTTGAAGAAGGATCTAACAGAGAGCAGATGTTGAAGACCCAGGTGCAGAAGGACTGTTACAGAAAGTAGAGGTTGGAGACTTAGGTACAAAAGGATCATAGCAGAGAACAGCGTTTTAAGATTGAGGTTCAGAAGGACTGTTGCAGAGACCACAGGTTGGAGACTGGGGTGCAGAAGGACTGTTGGAGAGAGCAGAGGTTGGATACTGGGGTGTAGAAGACTTCTTATAGAGAACAGACTTTGGAGACTGGGGTGAAAAAGGCCTGTTACAGAAAGGATAGTTGGCAGAAGTTGTGCAGAAGGACCGTTAGAGAGGGCAGAGTTGGGAGACTGGGTTTCAGAAGGATCTTACAGAGAGCAGATGTTGGAGACTGAGGTGTAAAATGATAGTTGCAGAGAGAAGAGTTTGGAGACTGGGGTGCAGAAGGCCTGTTACAGAGAGCAGAGTTTGGAAACTGGGGTGCCGAAGGCCTGTTAAAGAGAGCAGAGGTAGAAGACTGACGTGCAGAAGGACTGTTATAGACAGCAGAGTAAGGAGACTGGGTGGCAAAAGGTATCTTACAGAGAGCAGAGTTTGGAGACTGAGGTGAAGGAGGACTGTTACAGAGAGCAGTTGTTGGAGACTGGGGTTCAGAAGGATCCTGCAGAGAGAAGGGGTTTCAGACTGAGGTGTAGATGGAGTGTTACAGAGAGCAGATGTTGAAGACTGAGGTGTTGAAGGACTGTTACAGTGACCAAATTTTGGAGACTGTGTTGCAGAAGGATCTTATATAGAGCAGAGTTTGGAGACTGAGGTGCAGAAGGACTGTTACAGGGAGCAGATTTTGAAGTTTTTGGTGCAGAAGGATTTCTGCAGAGAGAAAAATTTTCAGACTGAGGAGCAGAAAGGCTTTTGTAGAGAGCAGATTTTGGAGACTGGGGTGCAGAATGTTCGTTGCAGAGAGCAGAAGTTGGAGACTGCAATACATAAGGACTGTTTTAGAGAGCAGAAGTTGGAGACTAGGGTACACAAGGACTTTTACAGAGAGCAGATGTTGGATACTGTTGTTCAGAAAGACTGTTTCAGAGAGCAGAAGTGTTAGAATGGGTGCAGAAGGACTTTGGAGAGAGAGGAGTTTGGAGACTGAGGTACAGAAGGACTGTTGCTGAGAGCAGAGATTGAGACTGGAGTCTAGAAGGATCCTTGCAGAGAGCGGAGTTTGGAGACTGGGGTGCAGAAAAAGTGTTTCAAAGAGCAGATGTTGAAGACTGGGATCCAGAAGGAATGTTGCAGAGAGCAGATTTTAGAGACTGGGGTGCAGAAGGACTGTTACAGAGAGAAGAGGTTGGATACTGAGGTGCAAAGGACTGTTACAGAGAGCAGAGTTTGGAGACTTGGGTGTAGAAAGACTGTTAAAGAGAGCATAGGTTAGAGACTGGGGTTCAGATGGATCTTACAGAGAGCAGAGTTTGGAGACTGGGGTTCAAAACGACTGTTGCAGACAGCAGATGTTAGAGACTGGGTTGGAGAAGAATCGTTTCAGAGGGAAGAGTTTGGAGACTGGGGTGCACAAAGCCTGTTACAGAGAGCAGAGGTTGGAGACTGTGTTGCAGAAGTCCTGTTACAGAGAGCAGAAGTTGGAGACTGTTGTGCAGAAGGACAGGTACAAAGTGCAGAATTTAAAGACTGGGTTGCAGAAGGATCTTACAGAGAGAAGAGTTGGGAGACTGAGGTGCAAAAGGACTGTCACAGAGAGCAGTTGTTGGTAACTAGTGTGCAGAAGGACTGTTGTAGAGAGCAGAGATTTTAGACTAGGGTGGAAAAGGACTGTTGCAGAGAGTAGAGGTTTGAGACTGAGGTGCAGAAATCCTGTTACAGAGAGCAGAGGTTGGAGACTCGAGTGCAGAAGGACTGTTACAGAGAGTAAAGGTTGGATACAGGAATGCAGAAGCATCTTACAGAGAGCAGAATTTGGAGACTGAGGTGCAGATGGACTGTTGCAGAGATCAGATGTTGGAGATTGGGTTGCAGAAGGATCATTGCAGAGAGCACATTATGAAGACTGGGGTGCAGAAGGCCTGCTACAGAGAGCAGAGTTGGGAGACTTGCGTCCAGAAGGCCTGTTGCCGAGAGGAGAGGTTGGATACTGGGGTGCAGAACGACTGTTACAGAGAGCAGAGATTGCAGACTGGGTTACTGAAGGATCTTATGGAGAGAAGAAGTTGGAGACTGAGGTGCATGTGGACTGTTAGAGAGACCAGTGGTTGGAGACCGAGGTGCAGAAGGACCATGCAGAGAGCCGAGGTGTCAGACTGAGGTGCAGAAGGACTGTTACAGAGAGCAGAGGTTGGAGACTGAGGTGTAGAAGTACTGCTAAAAAGAGCAGAGTTTGGAGACTGAAGTGCAGAAGGTCTGTTACAGAAAGCAGAGGTTGGAAGTTGGGGTGCAGAAGGACCGTTACAAAGACCAGAGTTTGAAGACTGCGTTATAGAAAAACTGTTACAGAGAGCAGAGGTTGGAGACTGGGGTGTAGAAGGAATGTTACAGAGAGCACAGGTTGGAGACTGAGGTTCAGAAGTATAGATACAGAGAGCAGAGTTTTGAGACTGGTGTTCTGAAGAACTGTTATAGAGAACAGTGTTTATAAACTGGGGTGCTGAATGATTCTGCAGAGAGCAGAGGTTGAAGACTGTGGTATATAAAAAGTGTAACAGATAGCAGAGGTTGGAGACTGAGGTGCAGAAGGATAGATACACAGAGCAGAGGTTTGAGACTGGAGTTGAGAAGACCTGATACAGAAAGCAGAGTTTGGGCACTGGGGTGCAGAAGGACCATTACAGAGAGCAGAGGTTGGAGACTGTGGTATAGAACGACTGTTACAGAGAGAAGATGTTGGAGATTGGGGAGCAGAAAGACTGTTGCAGAGGAGAGAGTTTTGAGACTGGGTTGTTGCAGGACATTTGCAGAAAGCAGAGTTTAAAAAATGGGGTGGAGTAGGAATGTTACAGAGAGCAGAGTTTGGATACTGGAGGGCAGAAGGATCTTACAGAGAGCAGAGGTTGGATACTTTGGTGCAGAAGGACTGTTGACAAGAGCAGAGGTTGGAGACTGGGGTGCAGAAAGACTGATGCAGAGAGCAGAGTTTGGAGACTGGAGTGAAATAGGGCTGTTACGGAGAGCAGAGTTTGGAGACTTGGCGTGAAGAAGTCTTGTTACATAAAGCAGAGTTTGGAGACTGAGGGCCAGAAGGATTGTTACAGAGAGCAGAGTTAGCAGACTGGGGTGCAGAAGGACTGTTGCAGAGAGAAGAGTTTGGAGACTGGGGTGCAGAAGGACTGTTGCAGAGAGCAGAGTTTGGAGACTGGGGTGTAGAAGGACTGTGGCAGAGAGAAGAGTTTGGATACTGAGGTTCAAAAAGACTCTTAGAGAGAGCAGAATTTGGAGACTAGGGTGCAGAAGGACTGAAACAGAAAGCAGAGTTTTGAGTCTGTGCTGCAGAAAGACCTTTACAGAGAGCAGAGTTTGAAGACTGCAGTATAGAAGGACTGTTGCATAGAGAAGAGGTTGGAGACTGAGGAGCAGAAGGATATATACAGAGAACAGAGGTTGGAGACTGGGGTTCAGAAAGACTGATACAGAAAGCAGAGTTTGGAGACTGGGGTGCAGAAAGACTGTTACAGAGAGCAGAGTTTGGAGACTCAGGTGCAGAAGGACTGTTACAGGAAGCAGAGTTTTGAAATTCGGTTGCAGAAGGACTTTTACAGAGACCAGATATTCGAGATTGTGGTATAGGACTGTTATCCAGAGTAGATGTTGGAGACTGGGGTGCAGAATGACTCTTACATAGAGCACAGGCTAGAGACTGGGATGCAGAAGGATAGATACAGAGAACAGACGTTGGAGACTGGGGTTCAGACAGACTTATACAAAAAGCAGAGGTTGGAGACTGGGGTGTAGAAGGACCGGTACGAAGAACAGCGGTTGGAGACTTCTGTACAGAAGGACTGTTACAGAGAGAAGATGTTCAAGAATGGGGAGCAGAAGGACTGTTGCAGAGGACAGAGATTGGAGACTGGGTTGGAGAAGGAATGTGACAGAGAGCAGAGGTTGGAGACTGTGGTTCAGAAAAACTGTTGCAGAGAGCAGACATTGGAGACCGGAGTCCAGAAAAATCGTTGCAGAGAGCAGAGTTTGTAGACCTGGGTGAAGAAGAACTGTTACAGAGAGAAGAGTTTGGAGACTGGTGTGTGGCAGGACTATTGCAGAGAGCAGATGTTGGAGACTGGGGTTGAGAAGAATCGTTGCAGAGAGAAGAGGTTGGAGACTGTTGTGCAGAATGACTTTTACAGAGTGCAGAGTTTAAAGACTTGGTTGCAAAAGAATCTTACAAAGAGCAGAGTTGGGAGACGGAGGTGCAGAATAACTGTTAGAGAGAGCAGAGGTAGGAGAATGAGGTGCAGAAGGACTGTTACAGAGAGCAGAGGTTGAATACTGGGGTGCAGAAGCATCTTACAGAAAGCAGTATTTGGAGACTGAGGTGCAGAAGGACTGTTGCAGAGATAAGAGGTTGAAGAGTGGGGTGCAGTTGGATCATTGCAGAGAGCTGATGTTAGAGACTGAGGTGGCAGAAGGATCGTTGCAGAGAGTAGATTTTGGAGACTGGGGTGCAGAAGGCCTGCTAGAGAGAGAAGAGTATGGAGACTGGCTTGCAGAAGGCCTGTTCCAGAGAGGAGAGCTTTGAGACTTAGGTGCAGATGGACTGTTACAGAGAGCAGTGTTTAAAGACTGGGGTACAGAAGGATAGTGCAGAGAGAAGATTTGTCAGACTGAGGTGCAGAAGGACTGTTACAGAGAGCAGTGTTTGAAGACTGGGGTGCAGAAGGATAGTGCAGAGAGAAGAGTTGTCAGACTGAGGTGCAGAAGGACTGTTACAAAGAGCAGCGGTTGGAGACTGAGTTGTAGAAGGACTGTTACAGAGAGCAGAGTTTGGAGACTGAGGTGCAGAAGGACTGTTACCGAAAGCAGAGGTTGGAAGTTGGGGTGCAGATGGACCGTTACAAAGACCAGAGTTTGAAGACTGCGTTATAGAAAAACTGTTACAGAGAGCAGAGTTTGGAGACTGCGGTGCAGAAGGAATGTTACAGAGAGCACAGGTTGGAGACTGAGGTGCAGAAGGATAGATACAGAGAGCAGAGGTTTGAGACTGGGGTTAAAAGGACCGTTACAGAGAGCAGATGTTGGAGACTGGAAAGCAGAAATACTGTTGCAGAGAATAGAGTTTGAGACTGGGGTGCCGTAGGATACTTGAAGAAAGCAGAGGTTAAATACTGGGGTGAAGAAGGAATGTTACAGAGAGAAGAATTTGGAAACTGGAGTGTGCAGAAGGATCTTACAAAGAGCAGAGTTTGGAGACTGTGGTGCAGAAGGACTGTTGCAAAGAGCAGAGATTGGATACTGAGGTGCAGAAGTCCTGTTACATAGAGCAGAGCTAGAAGAAAGGGGATCAGAAGTATCTTACAGAGAGCAGAATTTGAAGACTGAAGTGCAGAAGGAGTATTGTAGAGATCAGAGTTTGGAGACTGGGGTGCAGTAGGATCATTGCAGAGAGAAGACTTTGGAGACTGGCGTGCAGAAGGCCAGTTACTGAGAGGAGAGGTTGGAGACTGGGGTGCAGAAGGACTGTTATACAGAGCAGTGTTTGAAGACTGGGTTGCTGAAGGATCTTACTGAGAGCAGAGGTTGGAGACTGAGGTGCAGGTGGACTGTTACAGAGAGCAGAGGTTGGAGACTGAGGTGTAGAAAAACTGTTGCAGAGAGGAGAGTTTGGAGACTCAGGTGCAGAAAGACTGTTACAGTAAGCAGAGTTTCGAAAATTGGGCTGCAGAAGGACCATTACAGAGCCGAGGTTGGAGACTGCGGTATAGGTCTGTTACCGAGAGCAGAGGTTGGAGACTGGGGTGCAGAAGGACTCTTACATAGAGCACAGGTTGGAGACTGAGGTGCAGAAAGACACTTTCTATATCAGTCTGTTCAGACAGACTGATACAGAAAGCAGAGATGGACACTGGGTGTAGAAAGATCGTTACAGGGGCTGGGGATGTGGCTCAAGCGGTAGCGCACTCACCTGGCATGCATGTGGCCCGGGTTCGATCCTCAGCACCACATACAAAGATGTTGTGTCCGACGAGAACTAAAAAATAAATATTAAAAATTCTCTCTCTCTCTCTCTCTCTCTCTCTCTCTCTCTCTCTCTCTTCCTCCTCTCTCACTCTCTCTATAAAAAAATTAAAAAAATAAAAGAAAGATCGTTACAAAGAGCAGAGGTTGGAGACTGCGGTACAGAAGGACTGTTACAGAGAGCAGATCTTGAAGTCTGGGGAGCATAAAAACTGTTGCAGAATACAGAGGTTGGAGACTGGGGTGGAGAAGGAATGTTACAGAGAGCAGAGTTTGGAAACTGGAGTGCAGAAAGATCTGACAGAGAGCAGAGGTTGGAGACTGTGGTTCAGAAGGACTGTTGCAAAGGGCAGACATTGGAGACTGGGTTTTAGAAGGATTGATCAAGAGAACAGATTTTAGAAACTGGGGTGCAAAAGGACTGTTACACAGTGCAGAGGTTGGAGACTGAGGTGCAGAAGGACTGTTATAGAGAGCAGAGTTTGGAGACTGGGGTGCAGAAGGACTGTTACAGAGAGTAGAGTTTGGAGATTGAGGTGCAGAAGAATCATTTTTGAGAGCAGAGTTTGGACACTGAGGTGCAAAAGGACTGCTACCGAGAGCCGAGGTTGGAGCCTGGGGTGCAGAAGAACTGTTACAGAGAGAAGAGTTTTTAGACAAGGTTGCTCAAGGATCTTACAGAGAGCAAAGGTTGAAGACCAAGGTGCAGCAGGACTGTTACAGAGAGCAGAGGTTGGAGATGAGGGTGCAGAAGGATCGTTGCAGAGAACAGAGTTTTCAGACTGAGGTGCAGAAGGACTATTGCAGAGAGCACATGTTGGAGACTGGGGTGCAGAAGGACTGTTGCGGAGAGCAGAAGTTGGAGACTGGGGTGCAGAAGGATGGTTGTAGAAAGCAGAGGTTGGAGACTGGGGTGCAGAAAGATTGTTACAGAGAGCAAATGTTGGAGATTGGGGTGCAGATGGACTGATACAGAAAGCAGAGTTTGGAGACTTCAGTGTAGAAGGACTGATGCAGACAGCAGAGGTTGGAAAATGGAGTGCAAAAGGCCTGTTACACAGAGCACAGGTTGGAGACTGGGGTGCAGATGGACTGTTACAAACAGCAGAGTTTGGAGAAAGGGTTGCAAAAGGAACTTACAGAGAGGAGATTTTAAAGACTGTGGTACAGTAGATCTGTTATAGAGAGAAGAGGTTGGAGACTGGTGTGCAGAATGATCGTTTCAGAGAACAGAGTTTTCAGACTGAGGTGCAGAAGGACTGTTGCAGAGAGCAGATATTGGAGACTGGGGTGCAGAAGGACTGTTGCAGAGAGCAGAGATTGGAGACTGGCATGCAGAAGGATCGTTGTAGCGAGCAGAGGTGTGAGACCGGCGTGCAGAAGGACTGTTACAGAGAACAGAGGTTGGAGAAGGTGTGCAGAAGGACTGTTCCAGAGGGAAGAGTTCACAGAATGGGTTGCAGAAGGATCTTACAGAGAGAATATGTTGAAGACTGAGGTGCAGAAGGACTGTTACAGAGAGTAGAGTTTAGAGACTGAGGTTCAGAAGGACCATTGTAGAGAGCAGTGTTTTGAGACTGAGGTGCAGAAGGATTGTTACAGAGAGCAGAGGTTTGAGACTGGGGTGCAGAAGGACTGTTGCAGATAGCAGAGTTTGGAGACTGGGGTGCAGAAGGACTGTTGCAGATAGCAGAGTTTGGAGAATGGGGTGTAGAAGGACTGTTGCAGAAAGCAGAGTTTTGAGACTTGGGTGCAGAAGGACTGTTACAGAGAGCAGAGTTTGGAGTCTGAGGTGCAGAAAACTGTTACAGAGAGATGAAGTTGGAGACTGGGATGCAGAAGGACTTATACAGAAAGCAGAGGTTGGAGACTGGGGTGCAGAAGGACCATTAAAGGTAGCAGAGGTTGGGGTCTGTGGGACAGAACACATGTTGGAGACTGGGGTGCAGAAAAACTTCTACAGAGAGAAGAGTTTTTAGGCAAGGTTGTAAAAGGATCTTACAAAGAGCAGAAGTTGTAGATCGAGGTGCAGCAGGACTGTTACAGAGAGCAGACGTTGGAGACTGAGGTGCAAAAAAACTGTTACAGAGAGTAGAGTTGGGAGATTTGGGTGCAAAAGTCCTGAAGGATCATTGCAGAGATCAGAGTTCGGTAACTGAGGTGAAGAAGGATTGTTACAGAGAACAGAAGTTGGAGCCTGGGGTGCAGAAGGATTGTTGTAGAGAGCAGAGTTTGGAGACTGGGGTTTACAAGCACTGTTGCCGAGAGCAGAGGTTGGAAACTGTGGTGCAGAAGGACTGTTACAGAGAGCAGAGTTTGGAGACAGGGTTGCAGAAGGATCTTACAGAGAGCAGAGTTTCGAGACTGAGGTGCAACGGGACTATTACAGAGAGGAGAGTTTGAAGACTGGGGTGCAGAAAGATCGTTGCAGATAACAGAGTTTTCAGACTTAGTTGCAGTAGGACTGTTGCAGACAGCAGAGGTTGGATACTAGGGTGCAGAACAATCATTGCAGAGAGCAGAGTTTGGAGACTGGGGTGCAGAAGGCCTGGTGTAGAGAGCAGATGTTGGAGACTGTGGTGGAGAAGGACTGTTACAGAGAGCAGACGTTGGAGAGTGAGGAACAGAAGGATTGTTACAGAGAGCAGAGGTTGGAGACTGGGGTGCAGAAGGACCATTACAGAGAGCAAAGTTTGGAGACTGAGGTACAGAAAGACTTTTAAAGAGAGCAGAGTTTGGATACTGGGGTGCAGAAGAACTGCTACAAAGAGCAGAGTTTGGAGACTGGGATGAATAATGATCTTTCAGAGAGAAGAGTCTGGAGACTGGGGTGCAGAAGGACTGTTGCAGAGAGCAGAAGTTGGAGTCTGAGGTGCAGAAGGATCGTTGCAGAGAGAAGAGGTTGGAGATTGGGGTGCAGAAAGACTGTTACAGAAAGCAGATGCTGGCAATTGGGGAGCAGAAAAAAAGTTACAAAGAGAAGAGGTTGGAGACTGCGATACAAAAAGACTGTTACAGAGAGCAGAGGTTGGAGACTGGGTAGAAGAAGGATCCTTTCACAGAGCAGATGTTGTAGACTAGGGTGTAGAAGGACTGTTACAGAGAGCAGAGGTTGGAGACTGAGTTGCATATGGATCATTACAGAGAGCAGAGGTTGGAGACTGGGGTGCGGAAGGACCATTAGTGAGAGCAGAGTTTGGAGACTAAGGTGCAGAAGGACATTTACAAAGAGCAGAGGTTGGAGACTGGCATGCAGAAGGATTCTTACAGAGAGAAGCGGATGGAAACTGGGGTGCAGAAGGAGTGATAAAGACAGCAGAGTTTGAAGATTGGGGTGCAGAAGAACTGTATAGAGAGCAGAGGTTGGAGACTTGGGTGCAGAAGGATTGTTACAGAGAGCAGAGGTTGGAGACTCGGGTGCAGAAGGACTGTTACAGAGAGCAGAGGTTCGAGACTGTGGTGCAGAAGAACTGTAATAGAGAGCAGAGGTTGGAGACTGAGGTTCAAAAAAATTGGTACAGAGAGGAGAGGTTGAAGACTGAGGTGCAGAAGGACTGTTACAGAGAGCAGAAGTTGGGAACTGGCGTACAGAAGGATCGTTGCAGAGAGCAGACGTTGGAACCTGAGGTGCAGAAGGATCATTGCAGAGATCAGAGTTTGGAGACTGAGGTCAGGAACAAAGTTACAGATAACACAGTTCGGAGACTGGGGAGCAGAGAAAATGTTGCAGAGAGCAGAGGTTGGAACTGGGGTGCAGAAGGACTATTGCATAGAACAATTTGGAGACAGAGGTGCAGAAGACTGATTCAGAGAGCAGAAGTTGGAGACTGAGGTTCAGAAGGATTGTTACAGAGATCAGAGTGTGGAGACTGGGGTGCAGAATGAGTGTTACAGAGAACAGAATTTTGAGATTGGGGTGCAGAAGAACTGTTACCGAGAGCAGAAGTTGGAGACTGGGGTGCAGAAGGACTGTTTCAGAGAGCAGAGTTTGGAGCTTGGGGAGAAGAAGAATCATTGCAGAGAGCAGATGTTGAAGACTGCGGTGCAGAAGGACTGTTACAGAGAGCATAGGTTGGAGACTGAGGTGAAGAAGGATCGTTTCAGAGAGTAGAGGTTGGAGACTGGGGTTCAGAAGGACCGTTACAGATTGCAGAGTTTGGATACTGAGGTGCAAAAGGACTTTTACAGAGAGGAGAGGTTGGAGACTGGGGTGTCAAATGATTCTTACATAGAGCAGAGGATGGAGACTGGGGTGCAGAACTAGTGTTAAAGAGAGCAGAGTTTGGAGATTGGTGTTCAGAAGAACTGTTACAGAGAGCAGAGGTTGGAGATTGTGGTGCGGTAGGATCATTGCAGAGAACAGACGTTGGAGACTGAGGTGCAGAAGGATTTTACAGAGAACAGATATTGGACACCGATGTGCAGATGAACTGTTACAGAGAGCAGAGCTTGGAGTATGGGGTGCAGAAGGTCTTTTGCAGAGAGCAGAGTTTGGAGACTGGGTTGCAGAAAGATCGTTACAGAGAGCAGAAGTTAGAGACTGAGGTGCAGAAGGATCGCTACAGAGAGCAGAGTTTGGAGACCAGGGTGCAGTACGATAGTTACAGAAAGCATAGGATAAAGACTGGGGTGCAGAAGAAACGTTGCAGAGAGCAGAGGTTGGAGACTGTGATGCAGAAAGACTGTAGCAGAGAGCAGAGGTTGGAGACTGGGGTATAGAAGGACGGTTGCAGAGAGCAGACTTTGGAGACTGGGATGCACAATGATCCTTGCAGAGAGCAGCGGTTGCAGACTGGGGAGCAGAAGGTCCATTGCAGAGTGATGAGGTTGGAGACTGAAGTGCAGAAGTACTGCTACAGAGAGCAGACATTGGAGACTGGGTTGCAGAGGACCTGTTGCAGAGAGCAGATGTTGGAGACTTGGGTGCAGAAGGATTGTTACAGATAGAACAGTTTGGAGATTGGGGTGTAGAAGGACCGATGTAGAGAGCAGAGGTTTCAGAATGAGGCTTAGAAGGACTGTTACAGAGAGGAGAGGTTGGAGTCTGAGGTGCAAAAGTACTTTTATAGAAAACAGAGGTTGGCAAGTGGGGTGCAGATAGACCGTTACAAAGAGAAGAGTTTGGAGACTGGGATACAAAAAGACTTTTACAGTGAGCAGAGTTTGAAGACTGGGCAGGAAAAGGATCGTTGCAGAGAGCAGGTGTTGCAGACTGGGGTGCAGAAGGACTGTTACAGAGAGCAGAGGTTGGAGACTGAGTTGCAGAAGGACAGTTACAGAGAGGTCAGGTTGGAGACTGGGGTGCAGAAGAAATGTGGCAGAGAGCAGAGTTTGGAGACTTGGGTGCATAAGGACTGATGCAGATAGCAGAGTTTGGAGACTGTGGTGCAGAAAGACTTATACAGAGAGCAGAGGTTGGATACTGGGGTGCAGAAGGATCATTGCAGAAAGCAGAGGTGGGAAACTATGGTGCAGAAGGATCGTTACAAAGAGCAGAGTTTGGTTCCTGGGCTGTAAAAAGACTGCTGCAGAGAACAGAGGTTGGAGACTGAGGTGCAAAAGGACTGATACAGAGAGCAGAGATTGGAGACTGGGGTGCAGAAGAACTGATACAGAAAGCAGAGGTTGGAGACTGGGGTTCAGAAGGACCGTTACAGGGAGCAGAGTTTGGAGACTGAGGTGCAGAAGAACTGTTAAAAAGAGCAGATTTTGGAAACTGGGATGTAGAAGGACTGTTACAGAGAGCAGATGTTGGAGCCTGGGAAGAAGAAGGATCGTTGCAGAGAGCAGATGTTGGAGATTGGGGTGCAGAAGGACTATTAAATAGAGCAGAGTTTGGAGATTGAGGTGCAGAAAGATCATTTCAGAGTGCAGAGGTTTGAGACTGGGGTGCAGAAGGACTGTTACAGATTTCAAAACTTGTATACAGAGGTGCAGATTGACTTTTACAGAGAGGAGAGTTTGGAGACTGGGGTGCAAAAGGGTTCTTACAGAGAGCAGAGAATGGAGACTGGGGTGCAGAAGGATCGTTGCAGAGAGCAGAGGTTGGAGAATGAGGTGCAGAAGGATCGCTACCGAGACCAGAGGTTGGAGACTGGGTTGCAGCAGGACAGTTACAGAGAGCACAGGTTGGAGACTTGGGTGCAGAAAAAATGTTGCAGAGAGCAGAGTTTGGAGACTGGGGTGCAGAAGTACTGTAGCAGAGAGCAGAGGTTGTAGACTGGGGTGCAGAAGGACTGTTGAAGAGAGCAGTTGTTGGAAACTGGGATACGGAAGGATCATTGCAGAGAGCAGAGGTTGGAGACTGCGGTTTAGAAGGACTGTTGCAGATAGCAGAGGTTGAAGACTGAGTGCAGAAGAATCGTTGCAGAGAGGAGAGGTTAGAGACTGGGGAGCAGAAGGACTGTTACAGAGAGCAGAGTTTGGAGACTGGGGTGCAGAAGGATTGTTACAGATAGCACAGTTTGGAGACTAGGGTGCAGAAGGATTGTTGCAGACAGCAGAGGTTTCAGACTGAGGCTTAAAATGACTGTTACAGAGAGCAGAGGTTGGAATCTGTGGTGCAGAAGGACTGTTACAGAAAGCAGAGGTTGGCAATTGGGGTGTAGAAGGACCGTTATAGAGAGCAGAGTTTGGAGACTTTGGTGCAGAAGGATTGTTGTAGATAGCAGATGTTGGAGAATGGGGTGCAGAAGGACCATTACTGAGAGCAAAGGTTGGAGACTGAGGTGCAGAAGGATTGCTACAGAGAGCAGAGTTTAGAGACCGGGGCACAGTAGGATAGTTACAGAGTACAGTTTGCAGAGTGGGGTGCAGAAGAAATGTTGAAGAGAGCAGAGGTTGTAGACTGGGGTGCAGAAGGACTGTAGCAGAGATCAGAGGTTGGAGACTGGTGTGTAGAAAGACTTTTGCACAGAGCAGAGTTTTAAGACTTGGGTGCAGAAGGACTGTTGAGGTGGGCAGAGTTTGGAGACTAAGGTGCAGAAGGGCTGTTAGAGAGAGCAGAGGTTTTAAAATGGGGTGCAGAATTACCGAAACAGAAAGTAGAGTTTGGAGACTGGGCTTCAGAATGACTGTTACCGACAGCAGGGTTTGTAGTTTGGGGTGCATAAGGACTGCTGCAGAGAACAGAGGTTGCATACTGGGGTGCATAAGGGCCATTGAAGAGAGATGAGGTTGGAGACTGAGGTGGAGAATGACTGTTACAGAGAGCAAAGTTTGTAGAACGGGGTGCAGAAGGATCTTACAGAGAGCAGAGTTTGGAGACAGAGGTGCAGAAAAACTTTTGCAGAGAGCAAAGGTTGGAGACTGAGGTGCAGAAGAATCATTGCAGAAAAAAGAGATTTGAGACTTGGGTGCAGAAGGCCTATTACAGAGAGCAGACTTTGGAGACTGAGTTGCAGAAGACCTGTTACAGAGAGCAGATGTTTGAGACTGGGGTGCAGAAGGATTGTTACAGATTGCAGAGTTTGGAGACTGGGGTTCAGAAAGATTGTTGCAGAGAGCTGAGGTTTCAGACTGAGGGTTAGAAGGACTGTTACAGAAAGCAGAGGTTGGATTCTCAGGTTCAGAAGGACCTTTTCAGAAAGCAGAGGTTGGCAATTGGGGTTCAGAAGTACCGTTATAGAGAGAAGAGGTTGGAGACTCTGGTACAGAAGGACTGTTACAGAGAGCAGAGTTTGGAGACTAGGGTGCAGAAGGACTGTTACAGAGAGCAGACATGGGAGACAGAGGTGCAGAACGATTGTTACAGAGAGCAGAGATTGCAGACTGAGGTGCAGAAGGACCATTACAAAAAGTAAAGGATAGAGACTGAGATGCAGAAGGTCTTTTAGAGAGAACAGAAGTTGGAGACTGAGATGCAGAAGGATCGTTGCAGAGAAAAGAGTTTGGAGACTGGGGTGCAGAAAGACTGTTACAGAAAGCAGGGGTTGGCAATTGGGGAGCAGATGGACCCTTACAAAGAGAAGAGGTTGGAGACTGCGATAAAAAAGGACTTTTACAGAGAGCAGAGTTTGGAGACTGAAGAGAAGAAAGATCGTTGCAGAGAGCAGATGTTAGAGACTGGGGTGTAGAAATACTGTTACAGAGAGCACAGGTTGGAGACTGGGGTGCAGAAGAAATGTTGCAGAGGGAAGAGTTTGGAGACTTGGGTGCAGAAAGACTGATACAGAGAGCAGAGTTTGGAGACTGGGGTGCAGAAGGACCATTACAGATTGCAGAGGTTGGATACTGAGGTGCAGAATGACTTTACAGAGAGGTGAGGGTGGAGACAGGGGTGCCAAAGGACTCTTACAGACAGCAGAGGATGAAGACTGGGGTGCAGAAAGAGTGTTAGAGAGAGCAGAGTTTCGAGATTTGGCTTCAGAAGAACTGTTACAGAAAGCAGAGGTTGGAGACTGTGGTGCAGAAGGCTTGTTACAGAGAGCAGAGTTTGGACATGAGGTGCAGAAGGAACGTTACACAAAGCAGAGGTTGGACTCTGATGTGCAGAAGGACTTTTACAGAGAGCAGAGCTTGGAGACTGGGGTGCAGAAGTACTGTTGCAGAGAGCAGAGGTTGGAGACTGGGATGCAGAAGGATCGATGCTGAGAGCAGAGGTTGGACACCGGGGTGCAGTAGGATAGTTTCAGAGAGCACAGGTTGGAGAGTGGGGTGCAGAAGAAATGTTGCAGAGAGCATAGGTTGGAGACTGGGGTGCAGAAGGATTGTAGCACAGAGCAGAGGTTGGAGACTGGGTTGGAGAAGGACTGTTGCAGAGAGCAGAGGTTGGAGACTGAGGTGCAGAAGGACTTTTACAGAGAGCAGAGGTTATAGACTGGGGTGCAGAATAACTGATACGGAAAGTAGAGTTTGGAGACTGGGGTGCAGAAGCACTGTTACAGAGAGCAGAGTTTGTAGCCTGGGGTGCAGAAGGACAGCTGCAGAGAACAGAGGTTGGATACTGGGTTGCACAAGGGCCGTTGCAGAGAGATAAGCTTGGAGACTGAAGTACAGAATGGCTGTTCCAGAGAGCAAAGATTGGAGAACGGGGTGCAGAATGATCTTAAAGAGAGCCAACTTTGGAGAATGGGATGCAGAAGGATCGTTGCAGAGAGCAGAGGTTGGAGACTGGGGTGTAGAAGGAAATCATGTTGTTTTCATCATTATAGTAACAAAAAAAAAGCAGAAGAAAAAGCAAATTAATGACTTTCCTTGACTTTATTAGTGATGAAGATTATAAGGCAAACAACTAACCTAAGTCTGGGGAGAGATAAGCAACCAAAATAATCCAGGCATTTTTTTTAACTATGGAAAAACCCACTAGATACATAGGAGTTTATTTATAAAAAAAAACAAAAAAACAAAAAACAAAAACAAAAAAAAAAACTCAAGTAAAAAATGGTTAATGGATTGCTAAAGTCTAAGTATACAATGGTTTAAGAGCATAAAGACCCAGAGGGCTATAGAAATAAGATGTTTGTATTTTTTTTCTTTTTCTCTATGGATTTCACCAAATGCTACCAGGAAGATAGGGAAGTATTCTGAGAAAGTGTTTTTAACGGTATCCTTTCTTGGATAGGTGGAGGGACAAAGAGAAGCAACAGCAGCCAAAACGCCTCCCAGACCCATTTCCTGATATTTTTGCATAGAACAAAAGCTGTAATCTTCAGGGGCAAGAGTTACAGAAACTGTTACATTAAGACAGTCAAAGGAAAACCTTTGCAGCTATGGAAAGGAACAGGCCGAAATGTCTAACGTCGGGAGGAATAAGAACTAGGCTCAGCCATATTGCTAGAAAGTGGGTCACTGTGAAGGCCATATCCCTGTGACTGAGTTTACACTACCTAAGGCAGGGCTTCCTGGAAACATCAGAAATCCCTTCTCTGTTTCCCACTAGTCCACTAACATGCATTGACTGAAAATAACAGTAGAATACAGCTGAGAATTCTTCAAGAAATAGATTATCTCTGGAGAACAGCAAAAATAGAATACACAAAAGCAAGCAGGGAACAATATTAACAAACTGAACTTAGCCATATAGAATAAGGATAACATTACAGTCAATTTAGATAAATCCCAGAATGCAAGGCTGGTTCAATATTCAAAAATTCAATCAACGGAATTTCCATAGTAACAGACTAAATAAGAAAAAAAATATATATCATTTCAATAGATTCAGAGAAAATAAAAAATTCAATATCTATTTATGATAAAAACTATAACTAAATGAAACTAGGGGCAAAGTCCAGTGGTAGAGTGCATGCTTAGTATGCATAAGGCTCTGAATTCAAAACCCAGCACACATACACCAAAAAATAAAAAAAAAACTACCAGTAAAAAATGGATAGACATTTTCTAACTTGATAAAAGGCATTAAGTAAATGTAATGTGCAAGACACATAGCTTATATTATCTCAAAACTTTTTTCAGCAGTTGTGAAATAGACATCATTAATATATTAAGCAAGGAACAAACTGAGGAATAGGGATGAGCTGACTTTTTTACAAACAACATCTAGTAAACAACAGATGGATTTCAATCCACATCTATCTGGACCAAGAGCCTACTGTTTTACTATAATATTTTTCATTTAAGATTGAAAAAGAAACAGAAATTTTAGTTGAAAACAATGGACCACAGATTATCATGGGTAACATGATATAAAATCAGTAATTGTATCAATCATTTTTTATTCAGGAAATGTAATGTTTGGTGAGGTAAATCTTATAATACAAAAGAAAAAAAAATACCTAAGTATTTATCATTTGTCAAAATTTCTTGTATCTTATAAAACTTAAAAAAATAAAAGTTTCTACTGAAAAAAGTAGATCAATGTATTTAAAAGCAGGTTACTTATAATTTTACCTTTAAGAAATAATAAGAGATGATCACAGATACATATGTATGAAAGCTTCTATTCCAATATTTATGATAGTAAATGGAATGGAAGGTTTCTATGTTCAATAAAAAGGGAGATATTAACTTAATTTCATGTTAGGAAATTAAGATTACAAGGTAAACAACTAAATAGAATACAACAATATTGGGAAATTTTGCTTTGGATATTTTAAAGATAGATAGAGGTAGAATGGGATGAATGCAAAGAGACCTTTCATTTTGTGACCTGTTCTATTCTTCTGAATAACTTTCTGCATTTTCTTCATTTTTCCACAATGAAAACTTATTACTTGAAATAACAGACATACAAAAAAAATTCATCACAGTGAAGCACAGTGTTAGGAGGGAGATACTGCAGATTTAATGAGACACAGGGGTTGATGGCTGGTTTTGACCAAGTCTCCATTTATTCTTACAAAAGAGCACCCATACAAAAGTCTGTGATAAGTTATGCTCTCTCTAAAGTCACTCCTATACGTCTCTGTCCGGAGTCCAGGCATCTCTTTATACAATATTGTTTGCCATGTTGCTACAGATTAACAAGCCTGTTTGGGGTTCTCTCAGTCCATTCTCGTCATGGTCTCTTTTTCTCTGTTTTGTAGCTATGATACCATTGGAAATGAGAAATCAATCAT
The DNA here is from genome assembly GCF_052094955.1 of Ictidomys tridecemlineatus. Taxonomy (NCBI): domain Eukaryota; kingdom Metazoa; phylum Chordata; class Mammalia; order Rodentia; family Sciuridae; genus Ictidomys; species Ictidomys tridecemlineatus. Next base: position 22,190 of record NW_027523372.1, read on the forward strand.
TTGTCACTGAATTCATAATCTTGAGATTTTCCAACCACTCCAACTTACAGGGCTGGTTCTTTCTTCTCTTTCTGGTCATTTACCTCACCACTCTCCTGGGGAACATGCTCATAATAGTGGCCACCAGGGTCGGTCCTGCTCTCCACACTCGAATATACTTTTTCCTCAGCAATTTGAGCTTTTTGGACGTCTGCTACCCATCCACCACCCTCCCAGTACTGCTGGTGAACTTCTTCTGGGAGAAGAAGGCCATTTCTTATGAGGGCTGCCTTTCCCAGATCTTCTTCTTGGTGACAAGTGCTGGCACAGAAGGCGTCTCACTGGCTGTGTGGCCAGTATGACTGCTGTGTGGCCACCTGCCGTCCTCCTCAGTACACACTCATCATGAGTGTGAAGGTCTGTGTTGGCCTGGTGACTGGGTCCTGGCTGTGTAGGCTAGTGAATTTGGTCACAAACACGGTGCTGGCCATCACACTCACTCTGTGTGGGCCCCACCAGTTCAGCCACTTTCTCTGTGACACCCCATTCCTCCTGAAGCTCTCCTGCTCAGACACGTCTGTCAATGAGTCTGTGCTCCATGTGGTCAGTGCCACCGTGGGCCTGAGCCCCTCCCTCTTTACTGCAGGCTCCTACTCACACATCATGGCGGGCATCTTGGGATTCCCTCTGCCCAGGGCAGGAGGAAGGCCTTCTCCACCTGTGCGTGCCCCCTCACTGTCGTGGTGGTCTTCTATGGAACAGCCAACTTCCACTTTGACAGGCCCAGAGAAGGCTTGACATGGAAACCCTTGTCTCTGTGCTCTTCTGTGTGGGGAGTCCCCTTTTGAGCCCCATCATTCAAAGTCTGAGAAGCAATGAGGTCCAGAGTGCCCTGAGGAAGCTGGCTGGAGGGTGTGCATCCCTTTGCACGATCAATGTCTAGACCAATCTTAAAACTGGAGTATACAGTCATCTGAAAAAAGATGCCTCCCAGGGACTTGTGGGCACCTGGTTAGAGTCTGTATCTGGAGCTTCAACTCCAACTCCCGCTTTTAAAATCTCTGAGACTCCTTTCTCTCCTCTCTTTTCACAAACACCCTTTTCCCACTTTCAGGTTCAAGTGTGTCGGACACCTTGTGTGGGTGTTCAGCACCATCTCTGTCCTTCTGTGTTCTCCCCACACCAGAGGGACCGAAAGTACGAGAACCTCATTTCCCACACTCCCCTGCCTGGAGGCCTCCATTTTAGGAGGTTCTGTTAAGATCAGCCAAACCCTAGGCAGATAGGAAAAAAGGAAAGGAAGAAAGCGGGTTGTTTTGGATCCCATAGCAGCAGCAGCAAACCAGCCCTGTAGAGGAAGGAAATAATCTCCTTGGTGCCAGGAGCTGTGTGTGCAGGCTCCTAGACAGCTGTTCCTGAATGTGGGTCACAGTAGCGTGGAATGAGCATCTCTTTCTAGGGAAGTTAGGGTTTCCATATATGGGGTGGTGTCACCTTCCCTATTTTCCTTTTTTCTTCCAGATCTCCCACCCATTTTATAACTTTTTTCTGTGTCAACTTCCTCTACCCTAAGACATCAAGAGTCGTTCTTCATCTCTACCTGACCACGGTGGCACTGACCACAATAGTGGTTTACATCAAAGATGGTTCTAGATAACATATCTGAGGAGGTAGTTTGGATGTCTGACCTGAGAGAATTGAATATGTTGATGATGTCAATGCCCATGGGAAAAAAGACTTGATAATTCCTGGTGTGCAATGACCCATCAGAGACTTTAAGTTATAGTGGCCTGAAATCAAATGTCTATGCAAAACTTAGCTTTGGAATAACACCATCGACCTTCAGGGTGGGAATGAACATTACAACATGACTACAGACTGCTGTTACTGACTGGAGTGGGAGACTTACAGAAAGAAAATGATAGGTTAAAGCATTATATTCCTCTGTCAAGTCAGGTTCAGATCATCAGAAATATTTTCTCTCTGGAAACTGATAAAGGTTAATATCATTATAAAATATCCAATTCTCCAAATTGCAGAAGTACAAAGAAAATTATAAATCTACAATTCTCCAGGTCTCTCTTATGTCAATTAGGACATTAATGGGGGAATGATTGAGACCCTGTTAATTAGAATGGCAAAATACCAGTGGGATTAGACAAATCTCAGAGCCTTGAACCTTGAAATCTCCATTAACCCTCTTTGCTCTCAGAAGCAGCCCCTCCTCCCCCGAGGAGACTAGCTTTCCCTAAATTGAAGAACCTGTGGTTACTCTTCCTGGGCAGTTGTCTTTTTTTTTTTAAGAGAGCGTGAGTGAGGAGAGGAGACTTGAGGAGAGGGGGGAGAGAGAGAGAGAGAAAAAGAGAGAGAGAGAGAGAGAGAGAGAGAGAGAGAGAGAGAGAATTTTTAATATTCATTTTCTAGTTCTCGGCGGATACAACATCTTTGTTGGTATGTGGTGCTGAGGATCGAACCCGGGCCGTACGCATGCCAGGCAAGTGCACTACTGCTTGAGCCACATCCCCAGCCCAATTGTCTTTAAGATGCTCATCCATCATTCCACATTGTCACCAGACTCTTAATTGGGGTCTGATTCTAGAACGCCTCAGGAAAGAGTATAAAATATATCCCAGGAGAGTATAAGGGTCACACCAAAATAAAAGGTAAATATTTTACTGTATTTTGTTAATAGGAGCCTTAAGAATACATAAGAGAATTTGTTTGGGTCTTATAGACCAAAGAAGTCAGCACATATTGCTGGATCATCTTGAATGCAGTCACAGGGACGTAATCACCAGAAATGTTAGGGCCAAGGGTTTTTCTGAGCCACGAGGAGTGGCTGTTAGACTCTCTTTGCTTGATGAACTGAAATCTGGACTCAGTGTTTGCTTAAGTTAAATGACCAATATGATCCTGGAATAATGGAGAGGATGGTGATCAGAAATAAATAAGGTGTTGGATGGCGTGTTATGTGACCCCTTTTCTGGCATCACAGCTGGATCTGGAGGAGGGCCTGGAGCACCAGCCTTCGCCAAGGCCTCCTGGACATGCGTTCAGAAGGCAGCACCAGATCCTTGTGAAACCCGCAGCTGCTGTCCTCAGCAGCCTGGGAAGACATTAACAGATGGCATCGTTGAAACCGGCTCCCTGATTTCAGTGAGAATAAGGGGACCCTGAAGTAGAAGAGGCCATGTGGTGGAGCAGTGATCAGAATATTCGAATCTGTAGAGATTTTTGACAGTGGTAAATGATCGTGGTATTTATAGATGGGAAAAAAAATGGGCACCCTCCTAGAATAGTGCCTGTCCCATGTAATGTGCAACTCTTTCACACTTCATTGGTGCATTGTAGTGGTCCATAATGGTGGAATTTGCTGACATATATTTGAACATGCACACAAAATTACCGTGAACTTTGGCCAATATCATTCCAATATTTTACTTTTCCTCACCTCCTCCCCTGGTGCCTTGACTCTACTGATCTTCCTTCAACTTTCATGATGAGACTCCCTTCCCAACTTTCCTTTCTTTTCCCCCTCTAGCTTTAACAGAGGAAAAACATACGGCCCTTAACTTTCTGAGTTGCTTATTTATCTTAATGTTCTGAAGATCCATCCATCTTCCAGCATGACATAATTTCGTTCTTTTTTATGACTGAATGAAATTCCAGTGTGCATATACCAGATGTTCTTTATCCATTCGTCCACTGATGTCACCTCAGATGGCTCATGGGCATGTATGTGTCATTATAGTATGATGACTTTGATCCGCTGTGATAAATACCAAGCAGAGGTAGAGCTGGGTCGCAGGGTGGTCCATGGCTACTCCTGAGGAGCCTCATCCCGATTTCCGTGGTGGTTGTGCTGATTTACATGCCCACCAACAGGGTGAGAGTGCCCCTTTCTCTCCAATACTCTTCTTGTCACACTGGTTTCTGTTTGTGTTCTTGGTGGTTGCCTTTGTCACTGAAGTGAGATGAAATCTCATGGTAGTCTTGACTTGCAAGTATTTTCATATATTTGTTGGCCACTCACATATTTTCTTCTAAGACATGTCTATTTAGTTTATTTAGTTTCCCATTTGGTAATTGGGTTATTTGATAATTGGGTTATTTAATAATTGTGGGTTTGATGTTAAGTTTTTTGAGTTCTTTATTAATATACTGAATATTCCTTCTCTTTTAGAAGAGCACCTCATAAAGATTTTCTACCTTTCTGTAGGTTCTCTCTTCATATTCTAATTTTCTCCTTTTCTGTGCAGAACCTTCTTAATTTTTGGTGTTATCTCCTGAGCTTTAGCATCATATTGAGAAAATCATTGCCTCTGCCTGTAGGTTGGAGTATTGACTTTTTTTTTTCCTTGAAACTGCATAGTTTCTGGTCTAGTTCCTGGGTCTTTAATGCATTTTGAGTTGATTTTTTGCAGGGTGAGCGATAGTTCATGTCTCATTCTTCTGCATTTGGACAGGGGTGTAGAAGGACTTTTTCAGAGAGTAGATGTTAAAGACTGGGGTGCACAAGGATCGTTGCAGAAAGCAGAGTTTTCAGACTGAGGTGCAGAAAGACTGTTGCAGAGAGAAGATGTTGGAGTCTGGGGTTCAGAATGACTTTGCAGAGAGCAGAGGTTGGAAACTGGGGTGAAGAAGAATCATTGCACAGAGTGAAGTTTGGAGACTGGTGTGCAGAAGGACTGTTACAGAGAGCAGAGTTTGGAGACTGGGTTGCAGAAGAATATTATGTAGAGCAGATTTCGGAGAATGTGGTGCAGAAGGATTGTTACAGAGAGGATAGGTTGGCAACTGGGGTGCAGTAGGATCTTTGCAGAGAGCAGAGGTTAGAGACTAATGTGCAGAAGGATCATTGCAGAGAGCAGATATTGGAGACTGGGATGCACAAGGATCGTTGCAGAGAGCAGAGATTGAAAACTAGTTTGCAGAAGTACTGTTACACAGATGAGAGGTTGAAGACTAGAGTGTAGAAGGACTGTTGCAGAGAGCAAAGTTTGTAGACTGAGGTGCAGAAAAACTGTTTCAGAGAGCAGAGTTTGAAGAGTGAGGTGCAGAAGGATCGTTGAAAACAGCAAAAGTTGGAGACGGAGTTGCAGAAGAATCACTTCAGAGAGCAGAGTTGGAGACTGGGCTGCATAAGGATCATTACAGAGAGCAGAGGTGAGAATCTGGGGTGCAGAAGAACTGTTACAGAGAGAACAGGTTAAAGCCTTGGGAACAGAAGGCATGTTGCAGAAAGAAGAGTTTGGGTACTGGGGTGCAGAAGGACTGTTGCAGAGAGCAGAGTTTGGAGACTGAGATGAAGTAGGACTGTTAAACAGAGAAAACGTTGGAGATTCGTTTGAAGAATTATGATACAGAAAGCTGAGGTGGGAGCCTGGGGTGCAGAAGGACCGTTAAAGAGAGCAGAGGTTGGAGACTGGCGTGCAGAAGGACTGTTTCAGAGAGCAGAGTTTGGAGACTGGGTTGCAAAAGGCCTGCTACAGAGAGCAGGGTTTGAAGACTTGGTTGCAGAAAAATATTACATAGAGCAGAGTTTGGAGACTTTGGTGCAGAATGTTTGTTGCAGATAGCAGAGGTTGAAAACTAGGGTGAAGAAGGACTGTTGCAGAAAGCAGGTGTTGGAGACATGGGTGCAGAAATACTTTTGCAGAGAGTAGAATTTTGAGACTGAGGTTCAGAAGGACTGTTGCAGATAGCAGAGGTTGGAGACTGGATACAGAAGGGCTGTTACAAAGAGAAGAATTTGGAGACTGGGTTGCAGAAGAATATTAAGTAGAGCAGAGTTTGGAGACTGTGGTGCAGAAGGATTGTTACAGAGAGCAGAGGTTGGCGACTGGGGTGCAGTAGGATTATTGCAGAGAGCAGAGGTTGGAGACTGGTGTGCAGAAGGATCATTGCAGAGAGCTAAGGTTGGAGACTTGGGCTCAGAATAACGGTTGCAGAGAGCAAATGTTGGAGACTGGGATGCAGAATAATCGTTGCAGAAAGCAGAGATTAAAAACTATTTTGCAGAAGGACTTCTACACAGAGCAGAGGTTGAAGACAGGAGTGTAGAAGGACTGTTGCAGAGAGCAGAGTTTGGAGACTGGGGTGCAGAAGGACTGTTATAGAGAGCAGATGTTATAGACTGAGATGCAGAAGGACTGTTACAGAGAACAAAGTTTGGAGACTGGGGTGCAGAAGGCTGTTACACAGAGCAGATGTTGGAGACTGGGTACAGAAGTGCTGTTACAGGGAGCAGAGTTTGGAGACTGGGTTGCAGAAGAATATTACGTAGAGCAGATTTCGGAGACTGCAGTGCAGAAGGATTGTTACAGAGAGTAGAGGTTGGCGACTAGGGTGCAGTAGGTTATTGCAGAGAGCAGAGGTTGGAGACTGGTGTGCAGGAGGATCGTTGTAGAGACCAGAGGTTGGAGACTTGGGTGCAGAAGGACGGATGCAGAGAGCAGATGTTGTAGACGGGGATGCAGAAGGATGGTTGCAGAGAGCAGAGATTGAAAACTAGGTTGCAGAAAACTGTTACACGGAGCAGAGGTTAAAGACTGGAGTGTAGAAGGACTGTTGCAGAGGGCAGAGTTTGGAGACTGGGGTGCAGAAGGACTGTTACAGAGAGCAGATGTTGGAGACTTGGGTGCAGAAAAACTGATACAGAAAGCAAAGGTTGGAGACTTGGGTCCAGAATGAACCTTACAGAGAGCAGAGGTTGGAGACTGCAGTACAGAAAGACTCTTACAGAGAGCAGAGTTTGGAGACCAGGGTACAGAAGGACTGTTTCAGAGTGCAGAGGTTGGAGAATGGGATGCAGAAAGACTGTTTCAGAGAGGAGATATTAAAGACTGGGATGTAGAAGAACTGTTGAAGAGAGCTGAAGTTGGATACTGGGGTGAAGAAGGCTTGTTGCAGGGAGCAGAGGTCGGAGACTGGGGTGAAAAGGACTGATACAGAAAGCAGAGTTTGGGACTGAGGAGCAGAAGAACCATTACAGACAGAGGTGTTTGGAGACTGCAATGCAGGAGGACTGTTACAGAGAGCAGAGGTTGGAGACTGGAGTGGAGAAGAACTGTTTCAGAGTGAAGACGTTGAAGACTGGTGTGGCAGAAGAACTGTTGCAGAGAGTAGAGTTAGGAGACTGAGATGCAGAAAGAATGTTACAGAGAGCAGAGTTTGTAGACTGGGGTGCAGAAAGACTGATGCAGAGCGCAGAGTTTGGAGACTGGGGTGCAGAAGGCTGTTACAATGAGCAGAGGTTGGACACTGTGTACAGAAGGGCTGTTACAGGGGAGCAGAGTTTGGTGACTGGGTTGCAGAAGAATATTACGTAGAGCAGAGTTTGGAGACTGTGGTGCAGAAGAATTGTTGCAGATAGCAGAGGATGGAAACTGGGGTGAAGAAGGACTGTTGCAGGGAGCAGGTGTTGGAGACATGGGTGCAGAAGGACTTTTGCAGAGAGTAGAATTTGGAGACTGAGGTTCAGAAGGACTGTTGCAGATAGCAGAGGTTGGAGACTGGGTACAGAAGGGCTGTTACAGAGAGCAGAGATTGGAGACTGGGTTGCAGAAGAATATTACGTAGAGCAGAGTTTGGAGACTGTGGTGCAGAAGGATTGTTACAGAGAGAAGAGGTTGGCGACTGGGATGCAGTAGGATTATTGCAGAGAGCAGAGGTTGGAGACTGGTGTGCAGAAGCATCGTTGCAGAGAGCCGAGATTGAAAACTAGTTTGCAGAAGGACTGCTGCACAGAGCAGATGTTGAAGACTGGAGTGTAGAAGGACTGTTGCAGAGAGCAGAGTTTGGAGACTGGGGTGCAGAAGGACTGTTATAGAGAGCAGATGTTGAAGACTAGGTACAGAAGAGCTGTTACAGAGAGCAGAGTTTAGAGACTGGGTTGCAGAAGAATATTACATAGAGCAGAGTTTGGAGACTGCGGTGCAGAAGAATTGTTACAGAGAGCAGATGTTGGCGACTGGGGTGCAGTAGGATTATTGCAGAGAGCAGATGTTGGAGACTGGTGTGCAGGAGGATCGTTGCAGAGAGCAGAGGTTGGAGACTTGGGTGCAGAAGGACGGTTGCAGAGAGCAGATGTTGGAAACTGGGTTGCAGAAGGACTGTTATACAGAGGAGAGGTTGAAGACTGGAGTGTAAAAGGACTGTTGCAGAGGGCAGTGTTTGGAGACTGGGGTGCAGAACTGTTATAGAGAGCAGATATTAAAGACTGAGATGCAGAAAGACTGTTACAGAGAGCAGAGGTTGGAGACTTGGGTGCAGAAGGACTGATACAGAAAGAAGAGGTTGGAGACTTGGGTCCAGAATGAACCTTACAGAGAGCAGAGGTTTGAGATTGCAGTACAGAAGGACTCTTACAGAGAGCAGAGTTTTTAGACCAGGGTACAGAAAGACTGTTTCAGAGTGCAGAGGTTGGAGAATGGGATGCAGAAAGACTGTTTCAGAGAGTAGATGTTAAAGACTGGGATGCAGAAGAACTGTTGCAGAGAGCTGAAGTTGGAGACTGGGGTGCAGAAGGCTTGTTGCAGGGAGCAGAGGTTGGAGACTGGGGTGAAAAGGACTGATGCCGAGATAAGAGTTTGGAGATTGGGGTGCAGAAGGATCTTACATAGAGCAGAGGTTAGAGAGTAAGATGCAGAAGAAATGTTGCTGAGAGCAATGGTTGGAGACTGGGGTGCAGAAAGATTTTTGCAGGTAGAAGAGGTTGGAGACTGACATGCAGAAGGACTCTTGCAGACAACAAAGTTTGGAGAATGGGGTGCAGAAGGACCGTTGTAGAGAGCAGATGTTGGAGACAGAGGTGCAGAAGGATTGTTACAGTGAGTAGAGATTGCAGACTCGGGTGAAAAAGGAGTGTTATGGAGATCAGAGTTAGGACACCGGGGTGCATAAGGATCTTTCAGAGAGAAAAATTTGGAGACTGCGGTGCAGACTAACTGTTGCGCAGAGCAGAGATTTGAGACTGGGTTGCAGAAGGACTGTTACAGTGAGCAGAGTTTGTGTCTGGGTTGCAGAAAGATCTTACATAAAGCAGAGGTTGGAGACTGAGGTGCAGAAGAAATTATACCCAGAGCAGAGTCTGGAGACTGGGGTGCAGAAGGACTGTTGCCGAGAACAGAGTTTGGAGACTGTCGTGCACAAGGACCGTTGCAGAGCGCAGAGGTTGGAGACTGGGGTGAAAAAGGATTGTTACAGAGAGCAGAGTTAGGAAACTTGGGTATAGAAGGATTTTACAGAGAGCAGAGGATGTTGACTGGGGTGCAGAAAGACTGTTACAGAGAGCAGAGGTTGGAGACTGAGTTGCAGAATAACTGTTTCAGAAAGCAGAATTTAGAGACTGTGGTGCACAAGGATCCTTGCAGACAGCAGAGTTTTCAAACTGATGTCAGAAGGACTGTTGCAGGGAGCAGAAGTTTGAGACTGGGGTGCAAAAGTATCATTGCAGAGATCAGAGGCTATAGACTGGGGTACAAGAGGACCATTGCAGAGGTCAGAATTTGGGAACTGAGGTGCAGAAGGATTGTTACAAAGAACAGAAGTTGAATACTGGGGTGAAGAAGAACTGTTGCAGAGATCAGAGGTTGAAAACTGGGGTTTAGAAAGACTGTGACAGAGAGCAGATGTTGGAGACTGGGGTGCAGAATTACTGTTAGAGAGAGCAGAGTTTGAAGACAGGGTTGCAGAAGGATCTTACAGAGAGCAGAGGTTGGAGACTGAGGTGGAACAGGACTGTTACAGAGAGCAGAGTTTGGAGACTGGGGTGCAGAAAGATCGTTGCAGAGAACCGAGTTTTCAGACTGAGGTGCAGAAATTTTGTTGGAGATTAAAGATTTTGGAGACTGGGGTGGAGGTTTTTTGTAGATATCAGAGGTTTGAGACTGGGGTGCAGAATGACTGTTACAGAGAACAAAGGTTAAAGACTTCGGTGCAGAAGGCCTGTTACAGAGAGCAGAGTTTGGTGAAGAAATGTAGAACGACTGTTACAGAGGACAGAGTTTGGAGACTGGGTTTCAGAAGGATTGTACAGAGAGCAGAGGTTGGAGACTGAGCTGTAGAAAAACTGTTACAGAGAGTAGAGGTTGGAGACTCAGGTGCAGAAGGACCATTGAAGAGAGCAGGGTTGGAGACAGAGATTAAGAAGGATTGTTACAGAGAGCAGAGTTTGGAGTCTGCGGTGCAGAAGGACTGTTGCAGATAGCAGAGTTTGGAGAATGGGGATAAGAAAGACTGTTGCAGGGAGCAGGTGTTGGAGACTTGGGTGCAGAAGGACTGTTGCAGAGAGCAGAATTTGGAGACTGAGTTGCAGAAGGACTGTTACAGAGAGCAGAGATTGAAGACTGGTATTCAGAAGGACTGATACCGAAAGCAGAGGTTGGAGACTGGGGTGCAGAAGGACCGTTGCAGAGAGCAGAGTTCGGAGACTGCAATAAAGGAGGACTGTTACAGAGAGCAGAGGTGGAAGAATGGTTTATAGAAGAACTGTTTCAGAGTGCAGATGTTGGAGACTGGGGTGCAGAAGGACCGTTACAGAGAGCAGAGGTTGGAGATTGTGGTACAGAAAGACTGTTACAGAGAGCAGAGGTTGGAGCCTGGGGAGTAGAAGGACTGATGAAGAGAACAGATGTTGGAGACTGGGTTGCAGCAGGACCGTTGAAGAAAGCAGAGCTTGTAGACTGGGTTGGAGAAAGACTGTTGCAGAGAGCAAATGTTGGAGACTGGGGTGCATAAGGATCTTTGCGGAGAGCAGAGGTTGGAGACAGGAGAGCAGAAGGACGGTTGCAGAGAGCAGAGGTTGGAGACTGGCGTGCAGAAAGATCGTTGAAGAGAGCAGAAGTTGGAGAGTGAGTTGCAGAAGAATGATTCAAGAGAGCAGATCTGGAGACTGGGCTGCAGAAGGATGATTACAGAGAGAAGAGGTGGGAGACTGCAGTGCAGAAGGACTGTTACAGAGAGCACAGGTTGGAGACTCAGGTGCAGAAGGAATGTTGCAGAAAGCAGAGGTTAAAGACTGGGGTGTAAAAGAACTTTTGCAGAGAGCAGACGTTGGAGATTGAGATGCAGAAGGACAGTTACACAAAGCAGACGTTGGAGACTGGGGTGAAGAATTATGATACAGAAAGCAGAGGTGTGATACTGGGGTGTAGAAGGACCCTTAGAGAGAGCAGAGGTTGCAGACTGGCGTGCAGAAGGAGTGTTTCAGAGAGCAGAGTTTGGAGACTGGGGTGCATAAGTCCTTCTACAGAGAGCAGAGGTTTGAGACTGGGTTGCAGAACGACTGTTACAGAGAGCAGAGTTTTGAGGCTGGGTTGCAGAAGGATCTTACAAAGAGGAATGGTTGGTGACTGTGGTGCAGGACGAATGTTACAGAGAGCAGTGATTGGGGACTGGGGGGCAGTAGGATAGTGCAGAGAGCAGAGGTTTCAGACTGAGGCGCAGAAGGACTGTAACAGAGAGCAGAGGTTGGAGACTGAAGTGCAGCAGGACTCTTACAGAGAGTAGAGTTTGGTTACTGAGGTGCAGAAGGACTGTTACAGAAAGTAGAGTTTGGAAATTGGGTTACAGAGGGACCGTTATAGAAAGCAGAGGTTGGAGACTTGGGTGAAGAAGGACTGTTGCAGAGAGCAGAATTTGGAGACTGAGGTGCAGAAGGACTGTTGAGGAGAGGAGACGTTGGAGACTAGGGTGCAGAAGGATCGTTGCAGAGAGCAGATGTTGAAGACTGAGGTGCAAAAAGACTTACACAGAGCAAAGTTTGGAGAATGGGGTGCAGAAGGCGTGTTACGGAGAGCAGAGTGTGGAGAAGTTCTTCCGAAGGACTGTTACAGATCATAGAGTTTGGAGACTGGGTTGAAGAAGGATCTAACAAGACCAGATGTTGGGGACCCAGGTGCAGAAGGACAGTTACAGAGAGTAGAGTTTGGAGACTGAGGTGCAAAACGATCATAGCAGAGAACAGTGTTTTAAGACTGAGGTGCAGAAGGACTGTTGCAGAGACCACCGGTTGGAGACTGGGGTGCAGAAGGACTGTTGCAGAGAGCAGAGGATAAAGACTGGGGTGCAGAAGGCTTGTTATAGAGAACAGACTTTAGAGACTGGAGTCCAGAAGGCCTGTTACGGAGAGGAGAGTTTGGAGAAGTTGTGCAGAAGGACTCTTAGAGAGGGCAGAGTTGGGAGACTTGGTTGCAGAAGGATCTTAGAGAGAGCAGACTTTGAAGACTGAGGTGTAGAATGATTGTTGCAGAGAGAAGAGTTTGGAGACTGCAGTGCAGAAGGCCTGTTAAAGAGAGCAGAGGTTGAAGACTGGGGATCAGATGGAGTGTTATAAAGAGCAGAGTTAGGAGACTGAGTGGCAGAAGTATCTTACAGAGAACAGAGTTTGGAGACTGAGGTGCAGGAGGACTATTACAGAGACCAGTTGTTGGAGACTGGGGTTCTCATGGATCCTGCAGAGAGAAGAGGTTTCAGGCTGAGGTGTACATTGACTGTTAAAGAGAGCAGAGGTTTGAGACTGAGGTACAGAAGGACTGTTACAGAGAGCAAATTTTGGAGACTGTGTTGCAGAAGGATCTTACATAGAGCAGAGTTTGGAGACTGAGGTGCAGAAGGACTGTTACAGAGAGCAGATGTTGAAGTCTGGGGTGCAGAAGGATTGTTGGAGAGAGCAAAGTTTTCAGACTAAGGTGCAGGACTTTTGCAGAGAGCAGAAGTTGGACACTGCAGTACAGAAAAACTGTTGCAGAGAGCAGTGGTTGGAGACTAGGGTACACAAGGAGTTTTTAAGAGAGCAGATGTTTGATACTTTTGTTCAGAAAAACTATTGCAGAGATCAGAATTTGGAGAATGGGTTGCAGAATGACTTTTTCTGAGAGCAGAGGTTGGAGACTGAGGTTCTGAAGGACAGAAAAAGAAAGCAGAGGTGGAGGACTGGCGTGCAAAAAGACCTTTACAGAGAGCAGAGTTTGGAGACTGCGGTACAAAAATATTGTTACAGAGAGCAGAGTTATGAGACTGGGGAACAGAATGAGTGTTGCAAAGTACAGAAGTTAGAGACTGGGGTGCAGTAGGACCGTTGCAGAAAGCAGAGGTTGGAGACTGGCGTGGAGAAGGAATATTACAGAGAGCAGAGTTTGAAAAGTGGGGTCAGAAGGATCTTTCAGAGAGCAGAGGTTGGAGACTGGGGTGCAGAAAGATCGTTTCAGAGAGCCGATATTGGACACTGGGGTGCAGAAGGACTGTTGCAGAGAGCAGAGGTTGGAGTCTGGGGTGCAAAAGGACTCTCTCAGAGAGCAGATGTAGAAGACTGAGGTTGATATGGACTGTTACAGAGAACAGAGTTTGGAGACTGGGTTGCAGAAGGCCTGTTGCAGAGAGCAGAGTTTTAAGACTTAGGTACAGAAGGATCATTGCAGAGAGCAGAGTTGGAGACTTGGCTGCAGAACTACTGTTACACAGAACACATGTTGCAGACTGGGGTGCAGAAGGAATTTTGCTGACAGCAGAGGTTGGAGACTGGGGTGCATAAGGACTGTTGCAGATAGCAGAGTTTGGATATGAGGTGAAAAAGGACTGTTACATAGAGCAGAGGTTGTAGACTGGGGTGCATAAGGACTGATACAGAAAGTAGAGGTTGGAGACTGGGGTGCAGAAGGACCATTACAGAGAGAAGAGTTTGGAGACTGCGGTACAGAAGGACTGCTACAGAGAGTAGAGGTTGGCGACTGGGGTGCATAAGGAGTGTTGCAAAGAAAAGAGTTTGGAGACTGAGGTGAAGAAGGACTGTTACAGAGAGCAGAGTTTTTAGACAAGGTTGCAGAAGGATCTTACAGAGAGCAGAGATTGTAAACCGAGGTGAAGCAGGAGTGTTACAGAGAGCAGAGTTTGAAGAGTGGGTTGCAGAAGTATTGTTATAGAAAACAGACTTTGGAGACTGGGGTTCAGAAGGCCTGTTACGGATAAAAGAGATGGGAGAAGGCGTGCAGAAGGACTGTTACAGAATGCAGAGTTTGGAGACTGGGTTGCAGAAGGAACTTACAGAGAGCAAATGTTGGAGAGTGAGGTGCAGAGGGACTGTTACAGAGAGCAGAGTTTGGAGACAAAGGTGTAGAAGGACTGTTGCAGATACCAGAGGTTGGAGACTGGGGTGTATAAAGACTGTTGCAGAAACCAGAAGTTGGAATCTGGGGTGCTGACGGACTGTTGAAGAGAGCAAATATAGGAGACTGAGCTTCAGAAGGACTGTTACAAAGAGCAGAAGTTTTGTGACTGGGGTGCAGAAGGACTGATTCAGAGAGCAGAGTTTTGAGACTGGGGTGCAAAAGGCCTGTTACAGAGAGCAGAGGTTGGAGACTGGGTTGCAGAAGGACTGTTACAGAGAGCAGAATTTGGAGACTGGGTTGCAGAAGAATCTTACGTGGAGAAGAGTTTGGAGACTGAGGTGCAGAAGGACTGTTACGGAGAGCAGAGTTAGGAGACTGAGGTGCAGTAGGATCATTGGAGACAGCAGAGTTTACAGACTGAGGTGCAGAAGGACTGTTGCAGAGATCAGATGTTGGAGACTTGGGTGCAGAAGGACTGTTGCAGAGAGCAGATGTCGGAGACTGGGATTCAGAAGGATCCTTGCAGATAGCAGAAGTTGACACTGGAGTGCAGAAGGAGTGTTATGCAGAGCAGAGGTTGAAGACTGAGGTGCAGAAGGACAGTTACAGAGAGCAGATGTGGGAGAAAGGGGTGCAGGACTGATACAGAGCAGAAGTTGAAGACTGAGGTACAGAAGGGACTGTTACACAGAGTAGAGGTTGGAGACTCGGGTGCAGAAAGATTATTGCAGAGAGCAGAGTTTTCAGACTGAGGTACAGAAAAACTGTCACAGAGAGCCGATGTTGGAGATTGGAGTACACAAGGACTGTTGCAGCGAGCAGGGGTTTGAGACTGGGGTGCAGAGTGATCGTTGCAGTGAGCAGAGGTTGGACACTGGGGTGCAGAAGGACTGATACAGAGAGCAGAGTTTGGAGACTGGGGTGCAGAAGGTCTTTTACAGAGAGCAGAGTTTGGAGAGTGAGGTGCTGAAAAACTGTTACAGAGAGCAGAGTTTGGAGACTGGGTTGCAGAAGGATCTTACATAGAGCAGAAGGTGGAGACTGAAGTGTAGAAGCACTGTTACAGAGAGTAGATTTTGGAGACTCAGGTGCAGAAAGACCGTTGCAGAGAGCAGAGGTTGTAGACGGAGGTGCAGAAGGATTGTTACAGAGAGCAGAGGTTGGAGACTGGGGTCTAGGAGGACTGTAGCAGAGAGCACAGGTTAAAGACTAAGGTGCAGAGGGACAGTTACACAGAGCACAGGTTGGAGACTGGGGTGCAAAAGGACGGATAAGAGAGAAGAGTTTGGAGACTGGGGTGCAGAAGAAATGTTACAGAGAGTAGAGTTTGGAGACTGGGGTACAGAAACATATTACAGCGAGCAGAGGTTGGAGACTGGAGTGAAGAAGGACTGCTGCAGAGAACAGAATTTGGAGACAGGGGTGCAGAAGGATTGTTATCGAGATAAGAGGATAGACACTGGGGTGTAGAAAGACTTGTGCATAGAGCAGAAGTTGGACATTTGGGTGCAGAAGGAACTGTTGCAGAGAGCAGAAGTTTGAGACTGAGGTGCAGAATGACTGTTATAGAGAACAGAAGATTGAGACTGTGGTGCGGAAGAAATTATTCAAAAAGCAGAGGTTGACGACTGGGGTACAGAAGGACCATTAAAGAGAGCAGAGGTTGGAGTCTCCAATACAGAAGGACTCTTACAAAGAGCAGAGGTTGGCGACAGGGGTGCAGAAGAACTGTTGCAGAGAGTAGATGATGGAGACTGGGGTTCAGAAGGACTGTAGCAGAGAGCACACGTTGAGACTAAGGTGCAGAAAGACAGTTACACAGAGCAGAGTTTGGAGACTGGGGTGCAGAAGCACTGACAAGAAAGCAGAATTTGGAGATTCGGGTGAAGAAGTATCCTTACAGTAAACAGAGTTTTGAGAATGCAGTACAGAAGGACTCTTACAGAGAGCAGAGTTTGGAGACTGGGGTGGAGAATGACTGTTACAGAGAGCAGAGGATTGAGACTGGGGTGTAGAAGGTCTGTTACTGAGAGCAGACGTTGGAGACAGGTGTGCAGAAGGATCGTTTGGGCGAGCAGACTATAGAGACTGGGGTGTAGAAGTACTGTTGCAGAGAGCAGAGGTTGGTGACTGGAGTGTTGAAGCACTGTTTCAGAGAGTAGATGTCGAAGACTAGGGTGCACAAGGACTGTTGCATAGAGCAGAGGTTGGAGTATTCAGTACAGAAGAACTGTTACAGACGGCAGAGATTGGAGACTGGGGTGGAGAATTAGTGTTGAAGAGAGCAGATGTTGGACACTGGGTGCAAAAGGACTGCTACAGCGAGCAGAAGATGGAGACTGGGGTGAAGAAGGACTGTTGCAGAGACCAGAGGTTGCAGACTTATTTGCAGAAGGACTGATGTAGGGAACACATGTTGAAGCCTGGGGTGCAGAAGTATCTTTTAGGCGAGCAGAGTATGGAGACTAGAGTGCAGAAGGACTTTTGCAGAGAGCAGATGTGGAAAACTTGGGTGCAGAAGGACTGTTGCATAAAGCAGTGATTGGAGAGCAGAGGTTTTAGACTGCGATGTAGAAAAACTTTTGCAGAGAGTAGAGTTTGGAAATTGGGGTCCAGAAGGAGTGTAGCAGAGAGCAGAGGTTGGAGACTAAGGTGCAGAAGTACAGTTACACAGAGCACAGTTTGGAGACTGGGGTCCAGAAGGACTGATACAGAAAGCAGAGGTTGGAGACTCATGTGGAGAAGTACCCTTACCGAGAGCAGAGCTTGGAGAATGCAGTACAGATGGACTGTTACAGAGAGCAGAGGTTGGAGACTAGGGTGGAGAATTACTGTTGCAGAGAGCAGATGTTGGAGACTGGGGGTACAAAAGAACTGTTGCAGAGGGTAGAGGATGGATACTATGGTGCAGAAGGACTGTTTCAGAGAGCAGAGGTTTCAAACTGAGTTGCAGAAGGACTGTTAGAGAGGGAAGAGTTTGGAGACGGTGGTGCAAAACGACTCATACAGAAAGTAGAGGTTGGATACTGGGGTGCATGAGGACCCTCACGGAGAACAGAGGTTGGAGACGGCGGTACAGAAGGACTGTTACAGAGAGCCGAGGTTGGAGACTGGGGTGCAGAAGAACTGATGTAGAGAACAAAGGTTGGAGACTGGGGTGCAGATGGATCATTGGTGCGAGCAGAGTACAGAGACTAGGGTGTAGAAGGACTGTTACAAAGAGCAGAGTTTTCAGACTGAGGTACAGAAGAACTGTTGAAGGAAGCAGATGTTGGAGACTAAGGTTCACAAAGACTGTTGCAGCGAGCAGAGGTTTGAGACTGGGGTGCAGAAGGATCATTGCAAAGAGCAGAGGTTGGAGACTGAGGTGCAGAAGGAATGTTGTGGAGAGAAGAGGTTCGAGACTTGAGTGCAGAAGGACTGTTGCAGAAAGCAGAGTTTGGAGACTGAGGTGCAGAAGGACTGTTGCAGAGAGTGGAGGTTAGAGTCTGAGGTGCAGAAGGAGCGTTACAAAGAGCAGAGGTTGGAGACTGGGGTGCAGACGGATTTTACAGAGAGCAAAGGTTTGATACTGGGAAGCAGAAGGAATGTTGCAGAGAGCATAGGTTGGAGACTGGGATGCAGAAGTAGTGCTGCTGAAAGCAGAGGTTTGAGACTGAGGTGCAGAAGGACTGTTACGGAGAGCACAGGTTGGAGATGGGGTGCAGAAGGATTATTGCAGACAGCAGAGTTTTTAGACAGAGGTACAGAAGAAATGTTGCAGAGAGCAGTTGTTGTAGACTGGGTTGCACAAGGACTGTTGCAGCAAGCGGAGGTTGGAGACTGGGGTGCAGAAGGATCGTTGCAGTGAGCAGACGTTAGAGACTGGGGTGTAGATGGACTGATACAGAGAGTAGAAGTTGGAGACTGGAGTGCAGAAGGCCTATACAGAGAGCACAATTTGGAGACTGGGGTTATGAAGAACTGTTAGAGAGAGCAGAGTTTGAAGACTGGGTTTCAGAAGGATCTTACAGAGAGCAGAAAATGGAGACTGAGGTGCAGAAACACTGTTACATAGATTAGAAGTTGGAGACTGAGGTCCAGAAAAACTGTTGCAGAGAACAGAGGTAGGAGACAGAGGTGCAGAAGGATTGTTAAAGAGAGCAGAGGTTGGAGACAGGGGTGCAGAAGGACTGATGCAGAGAGGAGAAGTTTTAGACTGGGTTGTACAAGGACTGTTACAGAGAGTAGAGGTTAGAGATTGGTGTTAAGGAGGATTGTAGCAGAGAGCAGAGATTGGAGACTAAGGTGCAGAAGGAGAGTTACGCAGAGCAGAGGTTTGAGACTGGGTTGCAGAAGGACTGACACAGAAAGCAGAAGTTGGAAATTGGGGTGCAGACGTACCCTTACAGAGAACAGAGGTTGGAGAATGCAGTACAAAAGGAATGTTACAGAGAGCAAAGTTTGGAGACTGGGGTGCACAATGACTGTTGCAGAGAGCAGATGTTGGAGACTGGGGTGCAAAAGGACTGTTGCAGAGAAAAGAGGATGGAGACTAGGATGCAGAAGGACTGTTGCAGAGAGCAGAGGTTGAAGACTGAGTTGCAGAACGACAGTTACAGAGGGCAGAGTTTGGAAACTGTGGTTCAAACCACTGATACAGAAAGCACAGGTTGGATACTGGGGTGCATAAGGACCCTTACATAGAACAGAGGTTGGAGACTGTGGTACAGAAAGACTGTTACAGAGAGCAGAGGTTGGAGTCTGGGTTGCAGAAGAACCGATGTAGAGAACAGAGTTTGAAGACTGGGGTGCAGAAGGACCATTGGGGCGATCAGAGTATGGAGACTTGGGAATAGAAGGACTGTTGCAGAGAGCAGTGATTGGAGACTGAGTAACAGAAGGACTGTTATAGAGAACAGAGTTTTGAGACTGGGGTGCAGATGCATTATCGCAGAGAGCAGAGTTTTCAGACTGAGGTATGGAAGAACTGTTGCAGAAAGCAGATGTTGGAGACTGGGGTTCACAAGGACTGCTGCAGCTAGCAGAGGTTTCAGACTGGGATGCAGAATGATCGTTGCAGAGAGCAGAGGTTGAAGACTGAGGTGCAGAAGGATTGCTACAGAGAGCAGCTGTTAGAGACTGGGGTGCAGAAGGACTGTTGCAGAGAGCAAAGATTTTAGACTGGGATGTAAAAAGACTGTTGCAGAAAGTACAGGTTGGAGATTGGGGTCCAGAAGGACTGTAGCAGAGACTAGAGGTTGGAGACTAAAGTGCAGATGGACAGTTAAAAAGAGCAGAGAATGGAGACTGGGGTGCACACGGACTGACACAGAAAGCAGAGGTTGGAGACTCGGGTGAAGAAGTCCATTACAGAGAGCAGAGGTTGTAGAATGCAGTACAGAAGGACTGTTACAGAGAGCAAAATTTGGAGACTGGGGTGGATAATGACTGTTGCAGAGAGCAGATATTGGAGACTGGGGTACAAATGGACTGTTGCAGAGAGCAGATGATCGAGACTGGGAAGCAGAAGGACTGTTGCAGAGAGCAGAGGTTGCAGACTGAGTTGCAGAAGGACGGTTGCAGAGGGCAGAGTTTGGCGAATATGGTTCAAAACGACTGATACAGAAAGCAGAAGTTTGATACTGGGGTGCATTAGGACCCTTAGAGTGAACAGAGGTTAGAGACCGTGGTACAGAAGAACTGTTTCAGAGAGCAGAGGTTGGAGACTGGGGGCAGAAGAACTGATGTAGAGAACAGAGTTTGGAGACTGGGGTGCAGAAAGATTGTTAGGACGATCAGAGTATTCAGACTAGGGTGTAGAAGGACTGTTGCATAGAGCAGAGGTTGGAGACTGGGGTGTAGAAGGACTGTTTAAGAGAGCAGATGTTAGAGACTTGTGCGCAGAAGTACTGTTGCATAGAGCAGAGATTGGAGATTTAGGTACAGAAGGACTGTTACAGAGAGCATAGGTTGGAGACTGGTTTGCAGATGGTGGAATACAGAGAAGGGAGTTTTCAGACTGAGGTACAGAAGAACTGTTGCACAAAGCAGATGTTAGAGACTGGGGTTAACAAGGACTGCTGCAGAGAGCAGAGGTATGAGACTTGGGTGCAGAAATATCGTTGCAGAGAGCAGAGGTAGGAGACTGGGGTGCAGAAGGACTGTTTTAGAGAGAAAAACCGTTGCAAAGAGTAGAGCTTTGAGACTGGGGTGCAGAAGGCCTCTTACAGAGAACAGAGAGAAGAGTTTGGAGACTAGGATGCAGAAGGCATGTTTCAGAGAGCAGAGGTTGGAGACTGGGGTGCAGAAGGACTGTTACAGAGAGCAGAGGTTGGAGACTTCGGTACAGAGGAATTGTTGCAGAGAGCAGATTTTTCAGACTGAGGTACAGAAGAACTGTTGCAGAGAGCAGATGTTGGAGACTGGGCTGCACAAGGACTGCTGCAGCGAGTAGATGTTGGAGACTGGGGTGTAGAAGGATCGTTGCAGAGAGCAGAGGTTGGAGACTGGGGTGCAGATGGTCTGATACAGAGAGCAAAGGTTGGAGACTGGGGTGCAGAAGGCCTGTTACAGAGCAGAGTTTGGAGACTGGGGTGCAGAAAGATCTTACAGAATGAAGAGTTTGGAGACTGAGGTGCAGAAGTACTGTTACAGAGAGTAGAGGTTGCAGACTGATGTGAGGAGAACCCTTGCAAAGAGCAGAGGTTGGAGACTGAGGTGCAGAAGTATAGTTAGAGAGAGAAGAGGTTGGAGACTAGGGTTCAGAAAAAACTTTTGCAGAAAGCAGAGGGTGGACACTGGGGTGTAGAAAAAATGTTACAGAGAGCAGAATTCGGAGACTGGGGTGGAAAAGGACTGTTGCAGAGAGCAGATGCTGGAGACTGGGGTGCAAAAGGAAAGCTGCAGAGAGCAGAGTATGGAGACTGGGGTGCAGAAGTATCCTTGGGGCGAGAAGAGTATGGAGAATGGAATGTAGAAGGACTGTTACAAAGAGCAGAGTTTGGAGACTAGGGTTTAAAAAGACTTTTTCAGAGAGCAGACGTTGGAGACTTGGGTGAAGAAGAACTGTTGCATAGAGCAGAGGATGGAGACTGAGATTCAGAAGACGGTTCCAGAAAGCAGAGTTTGAAGACTGGGGTGCATAAGGACAGTTACAGAGATCAGAGTTTGGAGACTGGGTTGCAAAATAATCTTACAGAGAGCAGAGGTTGGAGAATGAGGTACAGAAGGACTGTTAGAGAGAGCAGAGTTTGGAGACTGAGGTGCAGAAGGATCGTTGGAGAGAGCAGTGTTTGGAGACTCTGGTGCATAAAGACTTTTACTTAGAGCACAGGTTGGAGACTGGGGTGCAGTAGGACTTTTACAGCGAGCACAGGTTAAAGACTGAGGTGCAGAAAAACTGTTGCAGAGAGCAAAGTTAGGAGACTGGGGTGCAGAAGGAGTGTTGCAGAGAGCAGAAGTTGGAGACTGAGGTGCAGAAGGACCCTGACAGAGAGCAGAAGTTGGAGACTGGTGTACAGAGGAGTGTTAGAGAGCGCAGAGGTTGGAGACACGTGTGTAGAATGATCTTACAGGGAGCATAGGTTGGAGAGTGGGGTGCAAAAGGACTGTTTTTAGAGTAGAGGTTGGAGATTGGGGTGGAGAAGGATCATTGAAGAGAGAAGAGTTTGGAGACTAGGTGCAAAAGGCCTGTTACATACAGCAGAGGTTAGAGAATGGGGTGAAGAAGTCCTGTTACAGAGAGTAGTTCTTGGAGACTGAGGTGCAGAAGGACAGTTACAGAGATAAGAGTTTGGAGACTGGGTTGGAAAAGATTCTTACAGAGAGCAGAGTTTGGAGAATGAGGTACAGAAGGACTGTTAGAGAGAGCAGAGTTTGGAGACTTATGTGTAGAAAGATTCTTGGATAAAGCAGTGTTTTGAGACTGCAGTGCAGAAGGACTGATAGAGAAAGCAGAGGTTTAAGACTGGGGTGCAGAAGCACCCTTACAGAGAACAGAGGTTGGAGACTGAAAGACTCTTACAGAGAGCAGACATTGAAGACTGGGGTGCAGAATGACTGTTGTAGAGAACAGAGGTTGGAGACTGGTTTACAGAAGGACCATTGCAGAAAGTAGAGGTTGGAGACTGGGTTTCAGAAGGATCTTACAGAGAGCAGAGTTTTGACACTGATGTGCAGAAGGACTGTGGCAGAGAGAAGAGTTTGGAGATTGGGGCGCTGAAGGACTGTAGCAGAGAGCAAAGGTTGGAGTCTGAGGTGCAGAAATTCTGTTACAGAGAGCACAGGTTAGAGACTGGAGTGCAGAAAGACTAATACAGAAAGCAGAGTTTGGAGACTGAGGTGCAGAAGAACTCTTACAGAGAGTAGAGGTTGGAGATTGCAGTACAGAAGGACTGTTAAAGAGAGCAGAAGTTTGAGACTGGGGTGAAAAAGGACTGTTGCAGACAGCAGAGGATAAAGACTGGGGTGCAGAAGGACTCTTGTGGAGAGCAGAGTTTGAAGACTGGTTGCAGAAGGAGTGTTTCAAAGAGAAGAGGTTGCAAAGTGAGGTGCAGAATGACGGTAATAGAGAGCAGAGTATGGAGACTGTGGTCTAGAAAGACTGATATAGAAAGTAGAGGTGGGAGACAGGGTTTCAAAAAGACCCTTACAGAGAACAGAGGTTGGAGACTGCAGTACAGAAAGACTATTGTAGAGAAGAAGGTTGGAGACTGGAGTGTAGAGGTACCAATGCAAAGAGCAGAGGTTTGAGACTGGGGTGCAGAAGGAATGTTACAGAGAGCACAGGTTGGAGACTGAGGTGTAGAAGGAGTGTTACAGAGAGCAGAGTTTGGAGACTGAGGTGGAGAAGTACTATTACTGAAAGCAGAGGTTGGAAATTGGGGTGTAGAATGACCGTTACAGAGAGCAGAGGATGGAGACTGCGGTACAGAAGGACTGTTACACAGAGCAGATCTCGGAGACTGGGGAGCAGAAGGACTGTTGCATAGGACAGAAGTTGGAGAGTGGGGTGGAGAAGGAATGTTACAGAGAGCAGATTTTAGAAACTAAAGTGCAGAAGGATCTTACAGAGAGCAGAGGTTGGAGACTGTGCTGTAGAAGGACTGTTGCACAGAGCAGAAGTTGGAGACTGGGGTCCAGAAGGATAGTTGCAGAGAGCAGATTTTAGAGACTGAGGTGCAGATAAACTGTTAAAGAGAGCAGAGTCTTGAGACTGAGGTGCAGAAGGACAGTTACAGAGAGCAGAGTTTGGAGACTGGTGTGGAGATGGACTTTTACAGAGAGCAGAGGTTGGAGACTGGGGTTCAGATGGATCTTACAGAGAGAAGAGTTTTGAGACTTGGGTGCAAAAGGACTGTTGCAGAGAGCAGATGTTGGAGACTGGGTTGGAAAAGAATAGTTGCAGAGAGAAGAGGTTTTAGACTGGAGTGCATAAGGATCTTACACAGAGCAGAGGTTGGTGATTAGGGTGCAGGACTGTTGCCAAGAGCAGAGGTTGGAGACTGGGGTGTAGAAAATCATTGCAGAGAGAAGAGGTTGGAGACTGGGGTTCTGAAGGCCTGTTACAGAGAGGCAGAAGTTCGAGACTGGGTTGTAAAATTCCTGTTACAGAAAGCAGAGGTTGAAAACTATTCTGTAGAAAATCTTTTACAAAGAGCAGAGTTTGGAGACTGGGTTTCAGAAGGGTTTTAAAGAGAGCAGAGGTAGGAGACTGAGATGCAGAAGGATCGTTGCAGAGAGCAGAGTTTTTAGACTGAGTCGCTGAAGGACTGTTGCAGAGAGCAGAGGTTGGAGACTGGTGTGCAGAAGGACTGTTACAGAGAGCAGAGTGTGGTGACTGGGTCAGAGAAGGATCCTACAGAGAGCAGAAGTTGAAGAATCAGGTGCAGAAAGACTGTTACAGAGAGTAGATGTTGAAGAGTGAGGTTCAGAAGTAACGTTGCAGAGTACAGAGTTTGGAGACTTAGGTGCAGAAGGATTGTTACAGAGAGCAGAGGTTGGAGACTGGGGTGCAGAAGAACTGTTGCAGATAGCGGACTTTGGAGACTGGGGTGCAGAAGGACTGTTATAGAGAGCAGAGGTGGAAGACTGTGTTGCAGAAGGACTGATACAGAAAGCAGAGATTGGAGTCTCGAGTGCAGAAAGACCGTTACAGAGAGCAGAGGTTGGATTCTGCAGTACAGAAGGACTGTTACAGAGAGCAGAGTTTGGAGACTGGGGTGGAGAAGGAATGTAAAAGAGAGCTGATGTTGGTAACTAGGGTGCCGAAGAACTGTTGGAGAGAGCAGAATTTGGAGACTGGAGAGCAGAAAAACTGTTGCGGAGAGCAGAGGTTGGAGACTGGGGTGAAGAAAGACTGTTACAGAGAGCAGAGGTAGGAGACAGCGGTGCAGAAAGATCTTAGAGAGAGCAGAATTAGGAGACTAAGATGCAGAAGGACTGTTGTAGGGATCAGAGGTTGGAGAATGGGGTGCAGTAGGATTATTGCAGAGAGCAGAGTTTAAAGACTGGGGTGCAGAAGGATCGTTGCAGAGAGCAGAAGTTGAAGACTTGCGTGCAGAATGCTAAAGAGAACAGATTTGGAGACTGGCGTGCAGAAGGCCTGTTAAAGAGAGGAGAGGTTGGAGACTTGGGTGCAGAAGGACTGGTACAGAGAGCAGATTTTGAAGAAAGGGCTGCTGAAGGATCTTACAGAGAGCAGAGGTTGGAGACTAAGGTTTCAGGTGGACTGTTACAGAGAGCAGTGTTTGGAGACTGGGGTGCAGAAGGATTGTGGAGACGAGAGGTTTCAGACTGAGGTGCAGAAGTACTGTTACAGAGAGCAGAGGTTGAAGATTGAGGTGTAGAATGACTGTTACGGAGAGCAGAGTTTGGAGACTGAGGTGCAGAAGGACTGTTACAGAAAGCAGAGGTTGGAAATTGGGGTGCAGAAGGACTGTTACAGAGAGCAGAGGTTTGAGACTATGGTATAGAAGGACTGTTAAAGAGAGCAGAGGTGGGAGACTTGGGTACAGAAGGACTGTTACAGAAAACACAGCTTAGAGACTGAGGTGAAGAAGGATAGACACAGAGAGCAGATGTTGGAGACTGGGGTTAAGAAGGACTGATACAGAAAGCAGAGGTTGAAAACTGGGGTGAAGAAGGACTGTTACAGAGAGCAGAGGTAGGAGACAGTGGTGCAGAAGAATCTTACAGAGAGCAGAATTTGGAGACTGAGGTACAGAAGGACTGTTGTAGAGATCAGAGGTTGGAGACTGGGTGCCAGTAGGATCATTGCAGAGAGCAGAGGTAAGAGACTGGGGTGTAGAAGGATCGTTCCAGAGAGCAGAGGTTGGAGACTTGCGTGCAGAAGGCCTGCTTAAGAGAGCAGATTTGGAGACTGGCGTGCAGAAGGCCTGTTACAGAGAGGAGAGTTTGGAGACTGGGGTGCAGAAGTACTGGTACAGAGAGCAGATTTTGAAGAAAGGATTGCTGAAGAATCTTACAGAGAGCAGAGGTTGGAGACTAAGATTCAGGTTTACTGTTACAGAGAGCAGTGGTTGGAGACTGGGGTGCAGAAAAATCGTGGAGAGGAGAGGTTTCAGACTGAGGTGCAGAAGTACTGTTACAGAGAGTAGAGGTTTGAAATTGAGGTATGAAACGACTCTTACAGAGAGCATAGTTTAAAGACTGAGGTGCATAAAGACAGTTACAGAAAGCAGAGGTTGGAAATTGGGGTGCAAAAGGACCGTGACAGAGAGCAGAGGATGGAGACTATATTATAGAAGGACTGTTACAGAGATCAGAGGTGGGAGACTTGGGTACAGAAGAACTGTTACAGAAAGCATAGGTTGGAGATTGAAGTGAAGAAGAATAAACACAGAGAGCAAAGGTTGGAGACTGGGGTTCAGAAGGACTGATACAGAAAGCAGAAGTTGGAGACTGGGGTGCAGAAGGATTGTTACCGAGAGCAGAGTTTGGTGAATGCGGTACAGAAGGACTGTTACAGAGAGCAGATATTGGAGACTGCGGAGCAGAAGGACTGTTGTAGAGGACAGAATTTGGAGACTGGGGTGCCGCAGGACCCTTGTAGAAAGGAGAGGTTGGCGACTAGGTTTGAGAAGGAATGTTAGAAAGAGCAGAGTTCGGAAACCGGAGTGCAGAAAGATCTTACAGAGAGCAGAGGTTGGAGACTGTGGTGCAGAAGGACTGTTGCAGAGAGCAGACGTTGGAGACTGGGGTTCAGAAAGATCGTTGCAGAGAGCATAGTTTGCAGATTGGGGTGCAGAAGGCTTTGGCAGAGAGCAGAGGTTGGAGACTGAGGTTCAGATTGATCTTACAGATGACGGAGACTGAGGTGCAGAAGGACTGTAACAGACAGCAGAGGTAGGAGACTGGGGTGCAGGAGTTTCGTTTCAGACAGCAGAATTTTAATACTGTGGTGCAGAAGGACTGTTGCAGAGACTAGATGTTGGACACTGGGGTGCAGAAGGACCGTTGCAGAGAACAGAGTTTGAAGACTGAGGTGCAGAAGGATTGTTACAGAGAGCAGAATTTGGAGACTGAAGTGCAGAAGGACTGTTGCAGAGAGCAGAGGTTGGAGAATGGGGTGCAGAAGGACTGTTGCAGAGAGCAGAGGTTGGAGACTAAGTTGCAGAAGGACACTTAAAGTAGAAGTTAGAGACTGGGCTGCGGAAGGACTCATACAGAAAGCAGATACTCTAGTATGGGGTGCAGAAAGAACGTTACAGAGAGTAGAGTTTGGAGAATGGAGTACAGAAGGACTGTTGCAGAGAGCAGAATTTAAAGACTGAAGTGCAGAAGGACTTTTGAAGAGAGCAGAGGTTAGAGGCTGAGGTGCAGAAGTCCTGTTACATAGAACAGAGTTAGAGACTGGGTGCAGAAGGATTGTTGCAAATAGCAGACCTTGGGGACAGGGGTGCAGAAGGATCTTACAGAGAGCAGAAGTTAGAGACTGAGGTTCAGAAGGACTGTTGCAGAGATCAGAGGTTGAAAACTCTGGTTCAGTAGGATTATTGCAGAGAGCAGAAGTTGGAGATTTGGATGCAGAAAGATCATTGCAGAGAGCAGAGTTTGGAGATTGGGGTGCAGAAGGCCTTCTACAGAGAGCAGAGTATGGAGACTGGCGCGCAGACGGCCTGTTACAGAGAGGAGAGGTTGGAGACTGGGGTGCAGAAGGACTGTTATAGAGACCAAAGTTTGGAGAGTGGGTTGCTGAAGGGTCTTACAGAGAGCAGAGGTTAGAGACTGATTTGCAGGTGTACTGTTACAGAGAGCAGTGGTTTGAGACTGGTGTGCTGAAGGATCATGCAGAGAGCAGAGGTTTCAGACTGAGGGGCAGAAGGACTGTTATAGGGAGCAGAGGTTTGAGACTGAGTTGTAGAAAGACTGTTACAGAGAGCAGAGTTTGGAGATTGAGATGTAGAAGGACTGTTACAGGAATCAGAGTTTGGAAATTGGCATGCACAAGGACCGTTATAGAGAGCAGAGTTTGGAGACTGCGGTTTAGGACTGTTACCGAGAGAAGAGGTTGGAGACAGGGATGCAGAAGGACTCATATAAAAAGCACAAGTTGGAGACTGAGGTGCAAAAGGATGGATACAGAGAACAGAAGTTGGAGACTGGGGTTCAGACAGGCTGATACAGAAAGCAGAGTTAGAAGACAGGCGTGTAGAAGAACTGAAAAAGACAGCAGAGGTTGGACACTGCTAGTACAGAAAGATTGTTACAGAGAGCAGATCTCAAAGACTCGGGAGCAAAAAGACTATTCCAGAGAGAATAGGTTGGAGAATGAGGTACAAAAGGACTGTTACAGAGAGCAGAGTTTGGAGACTG
>NW_027523373.1:0-50093 GCF_052094955.1 Ictidomys tridecemlineatus
CAAGCCTCTCTCTCCCACACCACCCTTTCAACCTCCCACAATCCTCCTCTCTTGAGGCCGATTGGCTGGGTTGCGTGGGCAGAGCCAAAGAAGTCACCCAATGAGCAGCTCCGTGGAGGAGCCAATCAGCTAGATGTTGCTGGGGCCGCTGTGAGCCAATCATCAGCTGGCAGTCTGAAGGGCAGGGAAACAGCCCAATGAACATCACCGCAGAGGAGCCAATCAGCTAGATGTTGCTGGGGCAGTCTGAAGCTTGCTGGCAGCTGGAAGTTTGCTGGGGCCCCTTTGGCTGTGGCTCTCAACATCTCCCCCTCTCTGTTTAAACAACAAGCATGTGGCTTAGGGACCGTGCCTGCCTTAGGTTGTCCAATACATATGGTCCTTACCCGTCTTCGGATGAGCTGACCTCAGGGCGTCAGCCTCCTGTCTTAGGTTGGTACCATTGTAATTGGATCTTACCCGTCATTGACTACCGGTCCAGTATACAGCCACACTTGTGGAGAGGTCTCAGCGGGGGGGGGGGGTGTGAGGTTCTTTGCCTCACCTCTGTTGACCCCCAAATTTTAGCTGAATGATCATGACAAGCAGAAGGGAGGAAGATATACCAAGTCAATTGACGGCTCCTTTTGGGAAAATTGTACCACCGATGATATCATCAGCAAAAATACCCCAACACTACCACAAGTCGCTGCACCAACAGATAGTTCACAATGCATACAAGTGACACATAGTTCTGTAAGCAGTTCAGTGAAAGTTCTGTAAGCAGTTCAGTGATGGCTATTGCAGAAACTGTAGATTAGTTTTATCTTTGTCTTCACCGGTACAGGGATGAAGATAGGAATTCTGGCAATAATGACTAAAGAAAAAATTAGGTAACATTCCAGAAGACACTAAAAGAAAACAATTTTCTTAACAATTTATATTATCTTCATTGGCACTGGGATGAAGATAGAAATTCTGGCAATAATGGCTAAAGAAAAAATTAGGTAACATTCCAGAAGATACTAAAAGAAAACAATTTTCTTAACATTATTCTGGCAATAATGGCTAAAGAAAAAATTAGGTAACATTCCAGAAGGCACTAAAAGAAAACAATTTTCTTAACAATTTACATTATAGTGAAGAGAATTATTAAATATAATGAAAATGAAAGGTGACAGTAAACAAACAGATCTGTTAACCTCCTTTTTTGTTTACATATTAAAACAA
This sequence comes from Ictidomys tridecemlineatus, assembly GCF_052094955.1. Taxonomy (NCBI): domain Eukaryota; kingdom Metazoa; phylum Chordata; class Mammalia; order Rodentia; family Sciuridae; genus Ictidomys; species Ictidomys tridecemlineatus. The sequence continues at coordinate 1,210 of NW_027523373.1, forward strand.
TTCTTAACAGTTATTTACCCAATTTAAATTAAACCATTTAAATCACGTGAATAAAAAAAAAAATATTTGGATCCATCTTTTCATGAGCGCTCATCATATATGATATATAGAAATATGTACATTGGACATACGTACATTCAAACATATAACACAAAACACAAGTGTGCACACATAATATAATACATACAACACATAACATAATAGTAAAGGCCTTATAACTTTTTACAGGTAAAATCTCTATTGCAATGTTTAAAAACTCTATAGTCAAAAAAAAATAGAACTGATCAGCAAAACATTAACCTAGGTCTGTATGAGCTCAAAAAAATAAAATAGAACTTCATGATATGGGAAAGGGCAATAATAAAATAGATATTGAAAAAAGCATCCTGGTTCTGTCGCAGATGTAAGGATAGCCAAATTGGAGTTTTGGATATCAGCTATTATGGATTTGAGCTAAATCATCTTCTTTTTGGTCTGCAGAAATCGCTTTAGTTAATCTCTCTGGAATCCAAATCGGCTGCTGTTCTCCCTGTGGAAACACAAAAACAGGCCCCCGACTCCAGACAATCACTGGGTCAGAACCTTGGTTAATCTCTCTGAAATCCAAATCGGCTGCTGTTCTGGGTCAGAACCTTGGTTAATCTCTCTGGAATCCAAATCGGCTGCTGTTCTTCCTGTGGAAACACACAAACAGACCCCCGATTCCAGACAATTACTGGGTCAGGACCTTTCCATTGTCCTGTTAGAATATCTTTCCAAAGTACCTTGGGCTTATGTACATTTTTTGGACACATATGCCTTTCTGCAGCACTAAGTCCTGATGAATCCAAATTTAAAAAGTTTAGAGTAAAAAGGGTTATTTTAAGTTTATCTTTGGGGAATATATACCCCTTCCCAATTCCATCTTTTTGCTTTAATAAGTACATTTTAATAGTTTGATGAGCTCTTTCAACTATGCCTTGACCCTGTGGATTGTATGGGATTCCTGTTATATGAGTAATGCCAAATGATGAGCAAAATTGTTTAAAAGAAGTAGACGTATAACCAGGGGCATTATCTGTTTTTAACTGTTTTGGAATGCCCACAGTGGCAAAATTTTGTAAGCAATGAGCTATAACATCTTTAGTTTTTTCGCCGGCATGAAGGGAGCCCATCAAAAATCCAGAAGAAGTATCAACTGTAACATGCAAATATTTTAATTTTCCAAATTCTGGCAAGTGTGTGACGTCCATCTGCCAAATATGGTTAGGCATCAATCCTCTAGGATTGACTCCAAGATTAACTTGTGGTAAAAAGGTCACACAATTTTGACATTGTTTTATTATTTGTCTAGCTTGTTCCTTAGTTATTTTAAAACGCTTTTGTAAAGTATTAGCATTGACATGGAATCTTTCATGAAAATTTATAGCTTCTTCTAGTACAGAGAAAATATGTATGTCACGTGTAGTTTTATCTGCTAAATCATTGCCTAAACTAAGGGCTCCAGGCAATCCTGTATGTGCCCTGATATGTCCTATAAAGAATGGATCTTTTCTGTCCCAGATTAAACTTTGTATAGTGGAAAACAAAGAGAAAACAGTAGAAGAAGGGGAAATTCTACCAGCATCTTCAAGGGATACTATAGCATTAACTATATACTGGCTATCAGAAAATAAATTAAATACAGAATCTTTAAACATCACAAAAGTTTGTAATACTGCATTAAGCTCTACCTTTTGAGCTGATTGTTTGGGTACTAAAAATGTAAAAGTTTGATCAGGTGTAACTATTGCTGCTGTACCATTATTTGACCCATCAGTGAATATATTTGGAGCATTCATGATAGGTGTTTTTCTTGTCATTTTTGGAAAAATTACAGGATGCAATGACCAAAAAGACAATAAAGGATTAGATGGTAAGTGGTTATCAAATGAAACATTAGATTTGCACATTATTATTGCCCAAGTATTTAACTCATTAGCTAATTCATCAATTTGATTCATAGTATATGGAGTAATAATTTTATGGGGAGAAATTCCAAACACTGCCTTTGCTGTTTTTATTCCTTTGAGTATTAATTGTCCTACAGCCTCAGGATATCTAGTAAGAATAGTGTTAGGAGAATAAGATAAATGTATCCATAATAATGGACCTTCTTGCCAAAATACTCCTGTAGGAATATTTTTTGTTGGTAATACAATAAATAATAAAGGCAAACTTATATCAATTCTATCCAAATGCATATTTTCCATATATGTTTCAATGATTTTTAATGCCTTTCTTGCTTCAGGCGTTAACATTCGGGGTGAATTTGGATCTGATGGACCTTTTAGGATATCAAATAAAGGTCCCAATTCTCCTGTTGGAATACCTAGATAAGGCCTTATCCAATTTATGTCTCCTAATAACTTTTGAAAGTCATTAAGTGATTTGAGTTGATCTACTCGTATTTGAATTTTTGGTGGACGGACCATGGTTGAGGATAATAGAACTCCTAAATAATTAATTGGAAAATTTAATTGTACTTTATCTATTGCTATCTCTAGATTATAATTTTTTAATAAGTTTGTAAGTGTGGCATAACATTCTAGCAATGTGTTTTTAGCTTTGTGTGCTAATAATACATCATCCATATAATGAAATATTTGTAGTTCAGGATTTTGATTTCTAAGTGGCTGGATTACTTTGTTAACATAAATTTGACACATAGTTGGACTGTTAGCCATCCCTTGAGGGAGTACTTTCCATTCATATCTCTGATCAGGACCTTCATGATTTAGTGCAGGGATAGTAAATGCAAAACGTGGACTATCCTCAGGATGAATTGGAATTGAAAAAAAACAATCTTTAATATCTATAACTAAAACATACCAGGTTTTTGGCAAAGCAGACAATTGAGGAATCCCCGATTGAGCAGGTCCCATAATGACCATTTCATTGTTAATGGCTCTTAAATCTTGCAGTAATCTCCATTTACCAGATTTCTTTTTGATGACAAAAATGGGAGTATTATGGGGAGATACAGAAGGTTGTATATGTCCTTCCGCTAATTGTTGTTTGACCAGATCATGGGCTACTTGTGTCTTTTCTTTAGTCAAGGGCCACTGAGGAACCCATACTGGCCTTTCTGATTTCCATGTAATTTTTATTGTCTCAGTGGCCCTTTGTGAAAATCCAACCCATGTCTGTCTGTTCCTTGATCTATTTGTATTGGTGCTGCTATACATTGTTCTTGTCTTTCTAATCTTTTTCCTTTCCTAAAACCTTGTTTAGCCATAATAGTGGGTGCATTTTGATTGATATTATTTGTTAATGTCAAACCTAATTGATCTAAGACATCTCGTCCCCATAAATTTACGGGAAGATGATCCAATACATATGGCTGTATAGTTCCTTCACATCCTTCAGGATCCTTCCAATCTAATAGCATTGCACTTCTATCGGGATTAGTCGCCACTCCTAGGCCTCGAAGCGATTGAGTGGCTTGTTGTAATGGCCAATGTTTTGGCCATTCTTGACGAGAGATGATGCTAAGATCTGCACCTGTATCCAGTAGCCCATTAAATTCATGTCCTTGAATATTTAGTTTTAGCATGGGGCGAGAATCTAAATTTAAAGAAAGCATAGCCCAATCTACACCTGTGGAGCCTAATCCCTTGGAACCTCTTTCTACAACATGACTGGAAAATTTATCATGTAGGCTTGGTATTATTAGTAACTGTGCTATTCTATCTCCTGGTGAAATTACTGATATACCCTTTGGAGAACTGGCTATAATTTTTATTTCACCTTCATAATTGGAATCAATTACCCCAGGACTTATCAAAAGTCCTTTTAGAGTAGAAGAGCTGCGTCCCAATAATAAGCCTACTGTTCCTTTGGGAAGAGGTCCTTTTACCCCTGTGGGAATGATTTGAACTCCCATCTCTGGAGTTAGTACTGATTTGGTGGAGGCGCAGATGTCCAACCCTGCGCTCCCTCTGGTTTGTCTGATGAGGGATCTGATGTGCTGGGCACTACCCTGATGGGGTTGCTGGGGTTGCTGGGTTCCTCCAGTGCTCCGTATATTTGTGGTTTGGGGCCCCGGAGCATTGGGGCCCCCTGTCCATTTTTTGGCAACGGAGCCCGATGCCTTTGTCCACGATATTGTGGATAAACACCTTGTCCTTGTTCGTTTTTTGATAATGGAGTACCCTCTATGGTGGTTTGAGGACGGTATTCATTAGCCCAATATAATGGAGTACCCTCTATGGTGGTTTGAGAACGGCATTCATTAGCCCAATGTCTCCCTCTACGGCATCGTGGGCAAATACCCGGTATTCTACTTGTTTGATACCTAGTTTTGTTAAACCCTCCTCCTATGGGGCAATTCCTTTTAAAATGTCCTGTTTGTTGACAATTGTAGCATGTTCTTGGCCTGGCATCTAAAGCCTGTTTTACTGCAGCTGCCACAATTTGCCCTTGTTCATTAATGTCTCTGGCATCTAAAACCTGTTTTACTGCAGCTGCCACAATTTGCCCTTGTTCATTAATGTCTCTGGCATCTAAAGCTTGTTTTACTGCAGCTGCCACAATTTGCCCTTGTTCATTAATGTCTCTGGCATCTAAAGCTTGTTTTACTGCAGCTGCCACAATTTGCCCTTGTTCATTAATGTCTCTACATAATTTAATATATGTGTTTAAATCTTCATGTTTTCCATGGTCTAATGATATCTCTACACCAACGATTCGCTTGGTCATAAGCCAGTTGTTTTATAAATGGCATTGCTTGTTCTGTATTCCCAAAAACTCTGGTAGCTGTTTGAATAAGCCTATCTACAAATTCAGCGTAAGGTTCATTAGCTCCTTGTATTATCTTAGATAATTGACCTTGTAAACCTCCAGGTTCTTGTAAAGACTTCCATGCCCTAACTGCATCTACAGCAATTTGTAAATATACACCAGGATCATATGCAAGTTGTTGCTGCCGATCCTCATAAGGTCCCTTTCCTAACAACATATCTAGATTTCTCTGAGGATAACCAGCTGCTGCATTTCGACTAGCCGTCTCCTTGCAAAATTCCTCATTGGCAACCTTCCATAACAGGTATTGTCCTCCATTTAGCACAGCTTTACACAAACTAGCCCAATCTGCTGGCGTCATGCTTAAGTTGGTAATGGATTCGACCAAGCTTACAGTGAAGGGTGCTTGAGGACCATAGGTTGCTACAGCCTCTTTTAGCTCCTTCACTGATTTGAAATTTAAACCCTGGTAAGTTCGCTGCCCTCCTACCTCAAATACAGGGCATACTTGAGATCCTGTCTCAGGATCCAAACTATCAACTGCGGGGGTTGGGAGTCTCTTAGCATATGGAGGTGGTGCTGTTGATTGGACACTTATGCCCTCTGGTGATAGAGTGCTGTTAGTAGCAGTCTCCTGTAGAGGTGGCGCTGTTGGTTGAACACTTACGCTCTCTAACAAAAGGGTCTTATTAGCAGTCACCTGTTTTAACTTTTCCCCTGATAGATTTTTCTGCTCTAAACTTCCTTCCTCTGTCTCACTATCTCGAAAGACCTTCTCTTTTACTTGAATCTTTTCCTCTTTCTGACTAGCTCGAGCTTTTACTTGAATCTTTTCCTCTGTCTGACTAACTTGAGAGACTTCCTCTTCTACTTGAATCAATATGTCTTCTTCTTCCTCTACCTCTGTCTGAACTGAAGGCTTTGGACTAAGCAAACTAGATACCAACGTCCACAATGACAATGTGCCAACTGGCAGAGTCCCTGGGTTGTTCTTTTCTATTCTTTTTAAATCTTCACCATGATGGTTCCATTGTGATATATCTAACAACTCCTCCTTAAAAAGCCATGGGCTATATTCTTGTATTATATCAACGTATGCCCTGACTGCTCTTGATTTTACTGGGAAGCTTCCTTCCTTTAACAATTTACTTAACAGTCTTTCGGTTTGTTTTTTACTAATTGCTGATCCCGTATTTCTACTATAATACAACCCAGCAAGATAACAGCAAATAAAACCGAGACAGAATCCAATAAAAAGGGAACCACACAAAATCATTATAACAGCCTTTCTATCCTCCTGACATATGTATCCGTCCTTTCTCCCTATCTGTTCCTCAAACGCAAATAGTTTTTCCTCAGATGTGAGTGGTTTTTCTTCCCTCTTACTCATCTCCAGGGACAGGAAAGTTAAAACAAAAACGAAGCAAAACAAAAGAGGAGACTTAGAATGGCTCCCCATCCTCTCGCCCTGCCCTCAGGGGCGAGCAGTTTACTTACCCTCAGTTGCTCCCCGTGCGAGCCACCAAATGCCGAAGTCTGGCTTGGCACAAATCAGGAGCCACTTGTCAAAAAGAAACTAACTTTATTTTTAGAACTACAAACGCCAAACAAAACAGCTCCAGGGAAAAACCCTCAGAGCCCAACTGCCACCACCGGCTTCCACAAGCCTCTCTCTCCCACACCACCCTTTCAACCTCCCACAATCCTCCTCTCTTGAGGCCGATTGGCTGGGTTGCGTGGGCAGAGCCAAAGAAGTCACCCAATGAGCAGCTCCGTGGAGGAGCCAATCAGCTAGATGTTGCTGGGGCCGCTGTGAGCCAATCATCAGCTGGCAGTCTGAAGGGCAGGGAAACAGCCCAATGAACATCACCGCAGAGGAGCCAATCAGCTAGATGTTGCTGGGGCAGTCTGAAGCTTGCTGGCAGCTGGAAGTTTGCTGGGGCCCCTTTGGCTGTGGCTCTCAACACAGGGAGTAGGTGTTATGAGTGGATTGGACCCACAACCGTTTCCTAAATCCACAGATTCTGTCATTTTCAGAGCTCAAGCCATTTCCTTCTGGATGGCCTGTTTCCAGCCTTCCCTCACCTAGAATGCGGTCTACTAGTGATTATTGAGATTCTCCAGCCGTCCTGGTCCTGCCCATTTGCACACCACAGCTAGCTCCTAGGCAGCCAGACCCATGGACCTCCTGCTGCCCACTGAGGAGAGAAGAGAGATTTTCTGAGGACCCTGTTAGAAGTGCACTCTTATTTTTTTAAAGACCACACTCAGAGGGCATGTTTCAGGCAGTCCTTCACATGCGTCTTTGAGAAATCAGACTCACAATGATTTTTGTGATTCTCTCCAGGCTCCAATAACCACCACTCTACTCCCTACTTCTCTGAGATCAACTTTTTAGCTTCCACAAAGAAGTGAAAAACTGCTATTTCTCTTTATGTGTCTGGCGTATTTCACTTAATATAATGTCTCCCATGATCTAGTTTTAAATAGAAACTGCACAACAAATTTTTTATGTCAGATTTAAATTTTATTCTGAAGAGATAATTTGAAATGGTCATACATGTTTATGTAGGAAAATGTTCAGTAAAATATTTATAGGACTGGAGATGATCTGAATGTTTAGCCAAAGGGGAGAGATTAAGTTAATTTAAGAGAGATGTTAGTTTATTGATCATCTCAATAGATGCAGAAAAAGCATTTAACAAAATATAGCACCCCTACCTGTCAAAACAGTAGAAACACTAAGGACAGAAGGAACTTTGTAAAAGCATTGTAAAAGCTATCTATGCTAAACCCAAGCAACATCATTCTAAGTGGAGAAAGGTTGAAAGCATTCACTCTAAAAACTGGAAGAAGACAGGGTGCCCCCTCTTTCACCACTTCTATTCAACTTCATCCTTGAAATTGGCAGAGCCATTGGACAAAAGAAAGAAATTAAATGTATACAAATAGGTCAAGAAGAATTCAAATCTCACTCTTTGCTGATAGGATCATGTCATCTTCTTAAATTTTTTATTAGAGCATAATAGTTATACATAGAAGTTGGGTTGATTTGGAAAAGATCCTACGTGCATGGAATCTGATTTACTCCTTTCAGTCCCCACCCCCCATCTTCCTCCTCTTCCTGCCCCCATTCTCCTTTCTCTACTGATCTTTCTTTGGGTCATTTATCTGTTAATTTATGACTGGTGCTTTCTACATATACATACAGGTGCAGTCCCCTGTGGTAGACTTCCATGTGCACATAACATGATCTGCGTAAAGACCTTTCACATTTCCTCCCTTCCCAAACCTCTCTGCCCTCTTATACTCCTTCTACTCCACTGATCTTCCATGTATACTTAAGATAGCCAGTCCAATCCCACTTCATCAACTTTTTTCCTCTATTTTGCTCTGGCCCTGATAATTTCAGCATAGTACAGGAATAGTTAACTTCTGCCTTTCCGAACACAGAGATCAAGATTGATGTAAAATGAGAAAAACTCTACATTGGAAAACACTGAAGGCAACACCGACTGCTTCTGCAGATGATTACTCTGCTTTGTAAATTTTTTTCTTAACATTTGCAATGAAAATGAACTTCTACAAAAATCCTATGTTTACATAAAAGGACAACAGGAGACAGAGATAACTGAGAATGTGAGAAATGACTTCAAACCATGATGAGGTCGAATGGCTTTCTGTTGGCTTCTAGCAATTCTCTGGTTACTCCCACCCACCTTCAGCCCTGCAAATATGTGCGGCTCTATGGCTCTGATTCCCTGAGACCAGTCCCACAGGTTATCAGTCTCCAGGCTGCTTTTCATTCGATATTATTTTCCATGTTGCTGCAGATTAACAAGCCTGTTTGGGGTGCTCTCAGTCCATTTTCATCATGGTCTCTTTTTCTCTGTTTTGTAGCTATGACAACATTGGAAATGAGCAATCAATCATTTGTCACTGAATTCATCTTCTTGGGATTTTCTAACCACTCCAACCTACAGGGCTGGTTCTTCCTGCTCTTTCTGGTCATTTACCTTACCACACTCCTGGGGAACATGCTCATAATAGGGGCCACGAGGGTCAGTCCTGCTCTCCACACTCCAATGTACTTTTTCCTCAGCAATTTGAGCTTCTTGGACGTCTGCTACACATCCACCACCCTCCCAGTACTGCTGGTGAACTTCTTCTGGGAAAAGAAGGCCATTTCTTATGAGGGCTGCCTTTCTCAGATTTTCTTCTTGGTGACAAGTGCTGGCACAGAAGGCGTCTTACTGGCTGTGTGGCCAGTATGACTGCTGTGTGGCCACCTGCCGTCCTCCTCAGTACCCAGTCATCATGAGTGTGAAGGTCTGTGTTGGCTTGGTGACTAAGTTCTGGCTGTGTGGGCTGGTGAATTTGGTCACACACACGGTGCTGGCCCTCACACTCACTCTGTGTGGGCCCCACCAGATCAGCCACTTTCTCTGTGACACCCCATTGCTCCTGAAGCTCTCCTGCTCAGACACCTCTGTCAACGAGTCTGCACTCCACGTTGTCAGTGCCACCATGGGCCTTAGCCCCTGCCTCTTCACTGCAGGTTCCTACGCACTCATTATGGCGGCCATCCTGGGGATTCCCTCTGCCCAGGGCAGGAGATAGGCCTTCTCCACCTGTGCATCCCCCCTCACTGTCGTGGTGGTCTTCTATGGAACAGCCAACTTCCACTATGACAGGCTCAGAGAAGGCTGGACACGGAAACCCTGGTCTCTGTGCTCTTCTGTGTAGTGACCCCCATGTTGAAGCCCATCATTCACAGCCTGAGAAGAAACAAGGTCCAGAGTCCCCTGAGGAAGCTTGCTGGGAGACAGACTGTATAGTGAGATTAGAACTTGACGATGGTTTTATTCTAGAAAATGTCTTAGTTGTATAAATATGTGAACTCTTCAGCAGCAATTACAAGAGCGCTCTCTCCATACACAGTGTCTCATGACCACTGTGGTGCCCCTCCAACCAGGGGAAGCACACTGTGCTAAGTATGTGACACATTGTGACCTCACCTGGGTTCTCTAATCCAGAGGTATTTCAGAAAATTTTTATTACTTTTCTCTCCAAAAAAAGCCTATACCCAAAGCAGTCAATCTCCTTTCCCCCAATATTGCAGCTCTAGCCAACACTAGTGAATGTGAAGTGCTATGTGCAATGTGACTTTGACTTGCATTTTCCTAATGGATCTTGATTCTAAGTTTTAAATAAACACCATTTCTGTGTTTCTCATTCACATGTGGAAAGACCTATGTATACACTCGAGTTTCTGTGGATATTTTTAATGAAGTAATATCATATACGCCTTTTGGATCTGACTCCTTTCACTTAGGATGTTTGCAATTTTCAGTTATATTGTAGCTTCTATTAGTATTTTAGTTTATTCCTCCTTATTGTGACTGATTTCCATCTTATGAAAATGCCACATTTCTTTGTTCATTTCCCACTGGATAGTAATTTTTACTTTGTGTCTGTGTGGGTGTTGTACTGCAGATTGAACCCGGAGCCTCCTGCACACTAAACAATGTTCTACCACTAAGCTAAAACCCAACCCTTTTAAAAATTTTGTTTTGAGACCGGGTCTTGGAAATTTTCCCAGGTTGTCCCTGAATTTGTGATCCTCATGCCTCAGCTTCTTGAGTAGCTAGATTACAGACCTGCCTGGTCATTTTCACTTTTTGACTAATATGAATAAGTTTCGTATATATAATATGAACATTATATATAATATGAACATTATATGAACATTCATGTACAAATCATTGGTTGACAACTTTTTTTATTTATCTTGAGTTTGTAAGTAGGAGTGGAAGAGGTGGATTGTTAACTCCATATTTAACTTTCTGAAGAAGTTCCAGATCATTTTCAGACCAGTGAAACCAGCTTACCTTATTATTAAGAGTGGTGAATAAAACTTCTGATTTCCTCACTCTCTTAATAACACATCATTATCATTCCTTTTATTGTGACGACCCTGGAATGTGTGAAGTGCTTCATCAAATGTGCTTTAGTTTTGCCTTTCCCTAATGGCTAATCATTCTAAGATCTTTTAGGAGTACTGTTAATGTGTCTCTCCTAAGCATGAGGAAAAACCCATTGTATTATGGGAAATTTAGTTTTTAGAGACTTACCTCTTTATCTAATACTTTTATTTTTATTTTTGTGCAGTAAAATACTACAAGACTTTCAAGCTTGTTGTCTTTTCTCCATCTGTACCCGAAAGAGGTTTTTAATGACTCTTTTCTCCCCCTACTTATAAACTCCATAGCAAACAATTTCTTCACCAGGTCATGAGCATTTGCAGGATCATAAAATTAAGGGGCACGAAGTCATACAGGGTTAGGTAAGGGATCAGCACTTAGCAGGAGTGGATCAGCTGAAGATAGTGGAAATGCTTTTAACATTGTGGCTTCTGATATCTGTCCATCTGGCAAAGTATGTAACATGAAGGAAAAACTTCATGTGCAGTGCGAAATCCATCCCAATAAGTGTACACCCACCCTGACCCCTTCTCTCCCTAGCGAGAAGGGAAGGCAGTCTTGAGGTTTCAGCCACCCACAACTTCTTAGCAGACATCTCAATCTTAATTTTCTCACCCACATCCCAGAAGAGAGAGGACGCTGATCTTCTCGCTGCAAGCTGGGAACAGGTGATTGCCAAGACATTAATGAATCCAAAAGCTAATTAACTGCTCTCCATTGTTGCAGTTGAACTCAAGCCCTTGCCCTTGAGTTGTGTTTGCACACTGAGGAGTCCCAGAGCAGCTGCAGAGAAAGGCTCCATGCATATTCCCAACAGGTCAGACCCAGACCTCTATAAATGTCCATCACAGGAAAATGAATTGTGAGAGATCAGAGGATTTTGACTCCTTCATGAGGCCACAGATATGCGACAGGCAGCTTTCAGAATAACAGGTCCGTTTTGTGGTGAATGGAGACCAACAGCCAGTATTACCAAGAGCTTTTTTTGCAGCCCTGGTGCTAGTATGGAGAGCAGCAAGGGCCACACCAAAACCAGAAATCTACGCCTCTCTCTGAGAGTTGCTGGTAAGTAGTTTATTTACCATCACAATTTTCAAAAACACTATCCCAGAATCAGGATATACCTACACCTTCAAATCATATTACAGAATATTGTACATATTTTCATTACCATTTTGATGGCATTTATGTAATGACCTATCGTAGCACCTTTTCTATGTGTGTCTAAGTTTCCACAATACTACTTGTATTGCCAGAGTAGAAATAACTTCAGAGGTTATCACAAAACCTGAGGGATTTAGCATGATGCCTCCAGTACTGGAAGAAAACCCAAAACATAACCAGAAATCCTGGTATGCCTAAATTCCTTAAGTGAAATGATGTGTGTGGAAAATTACTTATGGTAAACAATAGATAATGCTAAGTGTAAATCCTCTGCTTTTGATGAGCAGGACAAAAAGGAATAATTTTTAGGGAGAAAGTAAAGGGACACATTCCCATTATGATACAATATAGCATAACAATAGACCTACCAAAATATCTGTTTAAATAAAAATAATTATTGTAGAAAAAGTTATGTTTAGAAACGTATTCATTCACTAACTAGGGGTTTTCATCTTTATATTACAACACGTGGATGCTTGGGGAGGGGAGTTGCAAGCAATTTACTAACTGTAATAAATCCCTGAATCTTGTGAGTAATCTACTTCATACACAACCCCCCTCCTTTATAAATATTATATTTTGGGGTCACTCATAAGTGACTTCATTCTCGGTCACCTGACTCTGAGATGACTGATTGGGAAAGAAAGATGCAGAGATCTTTGTTCTGTGGGAACTGAGCCGATGGTCTCCATAAGGGATATGTTTAGGAGACAGGAGACACTGAGATCCTCAGAAGCCGCTGGGCTATGCTGCCTCACTTATACCCAAAGAGGCTTTATTTTTCTCAGCAAGATATCTGCACCAGAACCACTGAACAGAAATGTCCTCTCGCCTCTGTCAAGTCTCTGTTAGATCCTTTAGGTCCCACACAGTACCGTCTTTAAAGAATCTTTTAAAAACTCTGCTCCATGGATGACCTTCTTCATTCATCAAACCTTTACTGAGTGCACATTTACACAAGGTGTTGCCCTAGTGTTTAGAACACAATTGAGAGGCCCAACTAGGACCTGGAGGAGCGCATATTCAAGATGGAATGAGGGGCTTTGACAAGTATTAAGTGCTCCATTCCCAGAGCTGCCCAAGCAAACACTAAGGGAAAATAATAATTTGTAGATTACATAGAATTGTTACCAAGTTTCCTGCACATATTGAGTTCACCTTCCCATTAAATTGTAAGTTGGTTGAATTACACTGTAGGAGACCAGCTCCAACAGGGTGTCTCAGGAGACGAACGTATTGTGAGGAGTCAGCGAAAGAGGGGGTGGAGGAACAACACAGACACCAAAGTGAAGGTGTTGATCCAAATCTTTACTTGTGAAGTTGATCATATATACTTTTCATTTTGGCAGGCTTACAGTACTTTGTGGTTACAAAACAGGAATCATTATTCAAACAAAACAAAATATTACGTAGCTACAATTAGAATAGAAGAATGTATCTTGGCTTATGCTTATTACTTGTAATCAAACAAAAGTAAGAGCACAAACCATTGTGCACAGGAACAAGAACAAGTTGCCCAGTAATTAGCACTAATCTATCTTCTTAACATTAATTTTCCTTCTCTAGATTTTAATTTAATTTCTCAAAAACTTCCTTGACAGGAATACAGGGAGTTTTTCTTTAGACATTAACAATTTACACTCCACAGCTGAATCATTGCATTTAGAGCAAACAGATCTATGCTTTAGAAGTAGTTGCATAAATTGGGAGAGTCATGATTTTTCCTTTATACTTAATGGTCATATGAGAAATCAAAACTATACTTATTAAAGGAATACAATAACAAATCAGCCCATTCCCAGAAACATTCTGCGCTCCTCCAGAGGATGGACGCCTTGCGCCATCCACCTCAGTAGGGCCTTGCCATTGCCTGAGTCAGGGGAGGGGCACAGCAGGACAGAGATCAGATCTTATCCTCTTTGGGTTTCTTAGTAGATCTGGCTTAGGACTAAATTAGACCCTGTATAGGAACAAATTTGGTTTGAATTGAAACTAACCACTACCAAGAAAAAAAAAATTTAAATCCTAAATAGAAAAGAGAATTTTTTATTTTGAAGAATTTTATAACTAGAAGGCCCTGACATATCGTATGAGGTAATTATTCGTCTTCCCTTTCTCCTTTATGCTAGAAGAAGCACAGGTGAAATAAAAAGAACTGAAAGAGCTGGCACAGTGGTGCACGCCTGTAACCCAGCAGCTCAGGAGGCTGAGGCAGGAGGATAGTGAGTTCAAAGACAGCCTCAGCAAAAACAAGGCACCAAGAAACTCAGTGAGACCCTGTCTCTAAATAAAATATAAAATAGGGCTGGGGATGTGGCTTAGTGTTCAAGCCCCTGAGTTCAATCTCCGGTAACTGCCCCCCTACACACCGGCCCCCCAAAAACAGAGATGTTAAATGCTGAATTGAGTGCTGAATCTCCAAGACAGAAGGGAGGCTTTTTCCTGGTGAATTTGTTAAGATATTAAACCTACCAGTTAGGGGTAAGGCCATCCCTGCATGTTAGGTGAAAGAGCCCAGCCTCCCCCAAAGCATGTCCTTGGACCAGCATCACTGTGAACACTTGGAACTCACTGACTGAGGCCAACTGTTCTGCACAATGACCTCTGGTCTTTCCCTCAGCTCCAAGCACCCACACCACATGGAAGGATATGAGGACAATTCTGGGCCAGACCAGATAGCTCATAGAATTCACAGTAATAAATTCACATTGCCACAAGCACCTTTAATCATTCAGATATTTTTTACTGAATAAATTGACCTTGTACTGTGTGTGTGTGTGTGTGTGTGTGTGTGTGTGTGTGTTTTAAGCAATTTACTGGGCAACATGAAAATTGGATTTAAAAATTTTAATCATTGATTGTGCTATTGAGATCAAATAGGAATCATTGTTTCCCTGATGTGCATAAGGGTTTTCATGATCACACCATTCTTCCTCATTTTGGTCATGCCCATTTTTCTTTTTTTCGTTTGAGGAAATGAATCTCTAAGGTTAGTTAGCAAAACATTTCATTTATTTCCATAGCAAAAAAAAAAAAAAAAAACGTTCTTCGTCTAAGACTCTATACTTATTTATTTTATTTTGTTTATATTTAAATTTTAAAATTAGTTGTGCTTATCTGAAGCACCGACTTTCTATTAAAATTTAAATACTTTAAGCTTCTTAAGGCCCTGAGATTTGGAATTTCAATGAAAGCTGTGTTGGCCTATTAATCATGTGCAATGAATTATTAGAACCAAAGACAAGAATGTCTGGGCATTGAAGATAATAAGACAGTTTACTAATATATGGTATTATCATCAGGTAACAAAGTATCACTACAAATAATAGTTATTACATGATAAATTTTCTGAGTCAATTTCTCTTTTGTTTCTTAAATCATAATTGTTAATACATATTAAATGTACAAATTAATGTACATTATGCAAATTAAAGGGATTCATTGATGTTTCCCTACTTGCATTAATATATTGTACATTAATTTAAATTCTTTTTTCTGTAAAATGCGGATAATAGGTTATCTTATAGGTTGTTGTGTAAACCAAATAAGTTAATGCATGTAAAAGACTTATAGGCATTTAATAAATGTTATGTATTTTTATCTAATGTGTGTCTCTATTCGTTACTCAATTTGAAAAATCCTGATTGGATTCAGTTATGTAAAAATTCATCTTTTCAAAGAAATTCACTGAGTTTTGATAGAATGTATTATCCGAAATTCAATCTAATTTTTACAGGAAACTTGCCACTTTTAAACTCCATTAAACAAGGTTTTTAAAGTCAGGCATTTATGTGTATTTAAGCAATCTAAGAAGACTCACACTCAAATTATTTTTCTATAAAATATGCCCTAGATGATTATGATGATTATGGTTATTATTATTGCAGAGCAGAGGGTTTACTATTAAGTTGATCTAATTCCTATGCTGCATTATATAAATTGTAAGGAGCAAGTACATATTGTGTCACAAAGTGTCATTCATGAGTTATGATTGTTAATATGATTCTAAAGGTGACCATGATGATGATTCAATCTAATGCCCTACATTAATAAAGAGCATAGAGGATAAGGAAAATTGTTTGAGTATCATCCTTCACCCTACCCCACACCCGTGACCTACAAGAAATTAGCCAGTTAAACCAAGGAAAAACTTATACGTAGATAAAATTATATAAATATACATTGCAAAATTTTTTTAATGCCCCATGAAATTGTCCCTCCTGAACTGACCTTTATATTTAAGACCTTTACAATAGCAGTATGCACAACTTCAGAGATTGTATTTTTAAATCCCTGAACATTTACGTTTAGTTTTTCCTTTTACACATCCACAGACCAATTTACCATAGTAAAATCTGCTGGAACTGCCTTCTATGTGGAATTTTATTTCTTTTTCTGAAAACATCTAGATATCTACCTATAAAAGAGATTGTCATATTGATCTTTTTGATTCGCGGAGTTAAAAGTAAGTACATGTCACTGATTTCTAAATGACTCGAAGTTCATCCAGGTAGTTGATAGAGAAAACAGAGAACGTAAGAAATGTCAAGTACATGTAGCTTCCAGCTCCATTTTAAAGATGATTTACTGTAAATCAATGCTAATAAGGTAACCTCTTGTTTAGGGAAATTATTTAGAGAAAGCGATCCCTACAACTGACCTAGATAGTGTGGTGTTTTTAGTAATTTCTGGATAAACTTTTACTACAATTTTCGTGAACACCAAGTAACACAAGAATTTCTAATTTCTCTATTTTCTTCTCTACTTTCTCTATTCTCCTGGGGGATTTCATATTCACCCTTTGCTGTAACAGTTGTCTTCAATACAATGACTCCCAAATCCACACCTGCAGTTCTTGGCTGTCTGTGAAGGGCATTTCCACGTGATTATCCCACAGATAACTCACATTCAACATTACTCAAATCAAATCCACCAAAACCTCCTCTACATCTGCTATTCCTCACATATTCCTGTTTTCCTGAGTGATCACAACATCTAGCCAGCCTGCCAAAACAGATTTGTTGTCTTTACCATGTCCTCTTCAACTAGGACTTTAAAGTTCTTCATATCCTTCTCCATGAGGGCTTCAGAGATTTTCTCCCACCTTAAACACAGCACGTCTTCAGATAAAGATCACTTCATTTTGATCTTGTTTTAGCACTCAGATCACTCTTTTGAACTAAACAGGTGTGTCTAAAAGATCGGGAACCAGGTTTCACATTTATCAACCCCTGCTCCTTGGACTCACATTTCAATTCCATGAGTGGGTCTATCTGCTTGTTCTAGAACTAGAGATCTGATGATTTTCTAAAACCCAATCTATCTCCCTCCAGATGTCCCTGTTTTCAGTCTGCACTCACCTGAAAGATATTTATGGTCCCCTATTGTTGATACTCTGCAATCATTGATGTCCTTGCTCATACCCAAGCCTGTCTTCCAGAGACACACCTGGGCTCTCTGGTGGCCCATGGCATGGTGGGGGGTGGGATGTTTTCCGAGAATTCTATTGCCAAGTACCTTGCTTAGAAATCAAGCCAGACACAGCTTCACAGAGCCTAGTCCCGGCCCCATAGAATGATACCCTGCCACCTCCCCTAAAGTAGCAGGCTCCTCAGAATGACCGAGGGCTTGGCAGCATCCACTGGTACTATCCCACTAGCCCCTTGAAGCCTAGCTGGAGTCTACATAGAAACAGGTTAAATCTCTATGGAAATGGTCTCCCTCCTCCCGCCCCAGTGTGATGCAGCTCTCATAGATGCTCAATAGTGAGGGTCTTTTCATTTATAGCAATTAGGATAACCAAGTGTTCTGAGCTTGCTGAGCCTTAGATGTCAGATTCCTGCTATATTCTTTGAGATTTCTGCCATGAATGTTGCCTGAGATGCCAACTTGCCATCCCACTAACTATAAGACAGTGTTCTCAGTCAAGACCAATCCCACAACCAATAACACACACACACACACACACACACACACACGCACACGCACACGCACACGCACACGCCCATCCATCATGGTAAGCAAGGCTTTGTATCTGTGATACAGACCGAATGCACCCACCAATCACATTCACTGCTTCAAACAGATCGTGATCAGGAAACAACTGATGTCACTTGTAAAATGTGATATGTCCTGGAATATCACTGTGGTAAAAAAGAAGTAGAGAAATGCAAAAAAAGGGAGAAAATACTTAACCTCTTAGAGACCTAAAAACATATTTAGATGTGGTTCCAACCAATTCTGAGTTAAAAATCATCTTGAAAAAATGCTTTCACTTCTATTTATCAGTTTACTTATTACTTACTTACTTACTTACTTACTTACTGCAGTACTGGGGATTGAACCCAGTGGCACTCTACCATGAAGCTATATCCCCAGCCCTTTCAATTATTTGGGGCGGGGGGCCTTGCAGAGTTTCAAATTTATGATCCTCCTGCGTTAGTCTTCCATGTACCTGGGATTACAGGCAGGTACCACTCTTCCCCATTAATTACTTATTATTAAAATAAGGCTATTTTTAAAAATTGAACAATAATTTGTACTCAAATAATTCACAGATCTAAAGTGTACAGGTTTATAATATTTTACATATATATGAACTACCAAAAATGAGGATATAAAACATTTCCATCACTTTAGAAAAATCCTTCATGCTTCAACTGATATCACCCATGAGCTCCAAAAAAAAAAAAAAAAAAGAACACCATTATTACTTGACCATTATAGCTGTTTTGCTAATTTTTGAACTTTATTTAAAGGAAACATACAGTATATATTTTGTATCTGGCTTATTTCACCCAGAAAAATTTTTTTTTATATTTGTCAATGTTATTAATGTTCCAGTATATGTGTTTCTAAAGTAACTGAATTATTCCACTGCATGATAAACCGTGATTTGTCTTCTATCCTTCTGCTGAAGGTATAATATTTGTTTGAGTTATTATTAATTTTTACACAAGAATTTTTGTGAACTGTGCATTAATTTCCTTGGAAAATGCTAGGAATGAGATTGTTGTGAATAGAATAACTACATATTTAACTAAATTAGAAATTACTAAATATTTTTGAAAAGTAAGTGTATAGACTTCAAATTTCACCTTGAGTATCTATGGAAATAGTTAGAAAGCATGTTGTTTTCATCATTATAATAACCAAAAAGAGCAGAAGGAAATGCAAATTAATGACTTTCCTTGACTTTATTAGGGTTGAAGATTATAAGGCAAACAACTAACCGAAGTCTGGGGAGAGATAAGCAACCAAAATAATCCAGGAATTTTTTTAACAATGGGAGAACGCACTAGATACATAGGAGTTTATTTATAAATAAAACTCAAATAAAAAATAGTTAATGGATTGCTAAAGACTAAGTATAGACTGGTTTAAGAGCATAAAGACCCAGAGGGCTATAGACATAAGATGTTTGTATTTTTTCTTTTTTTCCATAGATTTCACAAAATGCTCCCGGGAAGATAGGGAAGTATTTTGAGAAAGTGTCTTTAACCTTATCATTTCTTGGATAGGTGGAGGGACAAAGAGCAGCAACAGCAGCCAAAACTCCTCCCAGAACCATTTCCTGATTTTTTGCATAGAACAAAAGCTGTAATCTTCAGGGGCAAGAGTAACAGAAACTGTTACATTAGGACACTCAAAGGAAAACATTTGCAGCTATGGAAAGGAACAGGGCGAAATGTCTAACGTCGGGAGGAATAAGAACTAGGCTCAGCCATATTGCTAGAAAGTGGGTCACTGTGAAGGCCATATCCCTGTGACTGAGTTTACATTACCTAAGGCAGGGCTTCCTGGAAACATCAGAAATCCCTTCTCTGTTTCCCACTAGTCCACTAACATGCATTGACTGAAAATAACAGTAGAATACAGCTGAGAATTCTTCAAGAAATAGATTATCTCTGGAGAACAGCGAAAATAGAATACACAAAAGCAAGCAGGGAACAATATTAACAAACTGAACTCAGCCATATAGAATAAGGATAACATTACAGTCAGTTGAGATCAATCCCAGAATGCAAGGCTGGTTCAATATTCAAAAATGCAATCAACCGAATTTCCATAGTAACAGACTAAATAAGAAAAAATATATATCATTTCAATAGATGCAGAGAAAATAAGAAAATTCAATATCTATTTATGATAAAAACTATAACTAAATGAAACTAGGGGCAAAGTCCAGTGGTAGAGTGCATGCTTAGTATGCATAAGGCTCTGAATTCAAAACCCAGCACACATACACCAAAAAAAAAAAACTCCTAGTAAAAAATGGATAGACATTTTCTAACTTGATAAAAGGCATTGAGTAAATGTAATGTGCCAGACACATAGCTTATATTATCTCAAAACTTTTTTCAGCAGTTATGAAACAGACATCATTAATATCCTAAGCAAGGAACAAACTGAGGAATAGAGATGAGCTGACTTTTTTACAAACAACATCTAGTAAACAACAGATAGATTTCAATCCACATCTATCTGGACCAAGAGCCTACTGTTTTACTATAATATTTTTCATTTAAGATTGAAAAAGAAACAGAAATTTTACTTCAAAACAATGGATCACGGATTAGCATGGGTAACATGATAGAAAATCAGTAATTGTATCAATCATTATTTTTTTCAGGAAATGTAATGTTTGGTGAGGTAAATCTTATAATACAAAAGACGAACAATACCTAAGTATATATCATTTGTCAAAATTTCTTGTATCTTATAAAACTTAAAAAAATAAAAAATTTCTACTAAAAAATAGATCAATGTATTTAAAAGCAGGTGACTTAAAATTTTACTTTTAAGAAATAATCAGAGATGATCACAGATACATATGTATGAAAACTTCTATTCCAATATTTATGATAGTAAATGGAATGGAAGGTTTCTATGTTCAATAAAAAGGGAGATATTAACTTAATTTCATGTTGGGAAATTAAGATTACAAGGCAAACAACTAAATAGAGTACAACAATATTGGGAAATTTTGCTTTGGATATTTTAAAGATAGATAGAGGTAGAATGGGATGAATGCAAAGAGAGCTTTGATTTTGTGACCTGTTCTATTCTTCTGAATAACGTTCTGCATTTTCTTCATTTTGCCACAATGAAAACTTATTATTTGAAATAACAGACATACAAAAAATAATTCATCACAGTGAAGCACAGTGTTAGGAGGGAGATACTGCAGATTCAATGAGACACAGGGGTTGATAGCTGGTTGTGCATTTTGACCAAGTCTCCATTTATTCTTACAAAAGAGCAACCATGCAAAAGTCTGTGAGAAGTTATGCTCTCTCTAAAGTCACTTCTATACGTCTCTTTCTAGAGTCCAGGCATCTCTGTATACAATATTATTTGCCATGTTGCTGCAGATTAACAAACCTGTTTGGGGTGCTCTGAGTCCATTCTCGTCATGGTCTCTTTTTCTGTGTTTTGTAGCTATAATACCATTGGAAATGAGCAATCAGTCATTTGTCACTGAATTCATCTTCTTGGGATTTTCCAACCACTCCAACCTACAGGGCTGGTTCTTTCTGCTCTTTCTGCTCATTTAACTGACCACTCTCCTGGGGAACATGCTCATAATAGTGGCCACCAGGGTCAGTCATGCTCTCCAAACTCCAATGTACTTTTTCCTCAGCAATTTGAGCTTTTTGGACAACTGCTACACATCCACCACCCTCCCAGTACTGCTGATAAACTTCTTTTGGGAGAAGAAGGCCATTTCTTAAGAGGGCTACCTTTCCCAGATCTTCTTCTTGGTGACAAGTACTGGCACAGAAGACGTCTTACTGGCTGTGTGGCCAGTATGACTGCTGTGTGGCCACCTGCCATCCTCCTCAGTACCCAGTCATCATGAGTTTGAAGGTCTGTGTTTGCTTGGTGACTGGGTCCTGGCTGTGTGGGCTGGTGAATTTGGTCACACACACGGTGCTGGCCATCACACTCACTCTGTGTGGGCCCCACCAGTTCAGCCACTTTCTCTGTGACACCCCATTGCTCCTGAAGCTCTCCTGCTCAGACACCTCTGTCAACGGGTCTGCACTCCACGTAGTCAGTGCCACCATGGGCCTGAGCCCCTGCCTCTTCACTGCAGGCTCCTACGCACTCATCATGGTGGCCATCCTGGGGATTCCCTCTGCCTAGGGCTCCAGGAGGGCCTTCTCCACCTGTGCGTCCCCCCTAACTGTCGTCATGGTCTTCTATGGAACAGCCAACTTTCACTATGACAGGACCAGAGAAGGCTGGACATGGACACCCTAGTCTCCGTGCTCTTCTGTGTGGTGAGCCCCCTGTTGAGCCCCGTTATTCACATCCTGAGGAGCAACGAGGTCCAGAGGGCCCTGAGGAAGCTGGCTGAAGGGTGTGCATCCCTTTGCACGATCAAGGTCTAGACCAATCTTTAAACTGGAGTATAGAGTCATCTGAAAAAAGATGTCTCCCAGGGACTTGTAGGCACCTGGTTAGAGAGTCTGTATCTAGAGCTTCAACTCCAACTCACGCTTTTAATATCTCTGAGACTCCTTTCTCTCCTCTCTTTTCACAAACACCCTTTTCCCACTTTCAGGTTCAAGTGAGTCGGATACCTTGTGTGGGTGTTCAGCACCATCTCTGTCCTTCTGTGTTCTCCCCACACCAGAGGGACAGAAAGTACGAGAACCTCGTTTTCCACACTCCCATGGCTGCAGGCCTCCATTTTAGGAGGTTCTGTCAAGATCAGCCAAACACTAGGCAGAGAGGAAGAAAGGAAAAGAAGAAAGCGGGTTCTTTTGGATCCCATAGCAGCAGAAGCAAACCAGCCCTGTAGAGGCAGGAACTAATCTCCTTGGTGCCAGGAGCTGTGTGTGCAGGCTCCTAGAAATCTGTTTCTGAATGTGGGTCACAGTAGAGTGGAATGAGCATCTCTTTCCAAGGAATTTAGGGTTTCCATATATGGGGTGGTGTCACCTGCCCTATTTTTCTTTTTTTTCCAGATCTCCCAACCATTTTATAAATTTTTTCTGTGTTAACTTCCTCTATCCTAAGACATCAAGAGTAATTCTTCATCTCTACCTGACCATGGAGGTACTGACCACATAGTGGTTTACATCAGAGATGGTTCTAGATAACAGATCTGAGGAGGTAGGTTGGATGGCTGACCTGAGGGAATTGAATATGTTGATGATGTCACACCCATGGGAAAGGAGACCTGATAATTCCTGGTGTGCAATGACCCAACAGAGACATTTAGTTATCGTGTCCTGAAATCAAATGTCTATTTAAAACTGAGCTTTGGAATAACACCATCGACCTTCAGGGTGGTAATGAACATTACAACATGACTACAGACTGCTGTTACTGACTGGAGTGGGAGACTTACAGAAAGAAAATGATAGGTTCAAGCATTATATTCCTCCTGCAAGTCAGGTTCAGATCATGAGAAATATTTTCTCTCTGGAAACTGATAAAGGTTAATATCAGAATAAAACATCCAATTCTCCAAATTCCAGAAGTACAAAAAAATTATAAATCCACAATTTCTCCAGGACTCTTTTATGTCAATTAGGACATTAATGGGGGAATGATTGAGACCCTCTTAATTAGAATGGCAAAATACCAGTGGAATTAGACAAGTCTCAGAGCCTTGAACCCTGAAATTTCCATTAATCCTCTTTGCTGTCAGAAGCAGCCCCTCCTCCCCCGAGGAGACTAGCTTTCCCTAAATTGAAGACCCTATGGTGACTCTACCAGGGCAGTTGTCTTTTTTTTTTAAGAGAGAGTGAGAGAGGAGAGGAGAGGAGAGGAGAGAGAGAGAGAGAGAGAATTTTTAATATTCATTTTCTAGTTCTCGGCGGACACAACACCTTTGTTGGTATGTGGTGCTGAGGATCGAACCCGGGCCGTACGCATGACAGGCAAGCACACTACTGCTTGAGCCACATCCCCAGCCCAATTGTCTTTAAGATGCTCATCCATCATCCCACATTATCACCAGACTCTTAATTGGGGTCTGATCCTAGAACGCCTCAGGTAAGAGTATAAAATATAGCCCAGGAGAGTATAAGGGTCGCACCAAAATAAAAGGTAAATATTTTACTGTATTTTGTTAATAGGAGCCTTAAGAATATATAAGAGAATTTGTTTGAGTCTTCTAGACCAAAGAAGTCAGGACATATTGCTGGATCATCTTGAATGCAGTCACAGAGACGTAATCACCAGAAATGTTAGGGCCAAGGATTTTCCTGAGCCACGGGGAGTGGCTATTAGACTCTCTTTCGTTGATGGACTGAAATCTTGACTCAGTGTTTGCTTAAGTTCAATGACCAATATGATCCTGGAATAATGAAGAGGATGGTGATCAGAAATAAATAAGGTGTTGGATGGCGTGTTATGTGACCCCTTCCCTGGCCTCACAGCTGGATCTGGAGGAGGGCCTGGAGCACCAGCCTTTGCAAAGGCCTCGTGGACATGCGTTCAGAAGGCAGCACCAGATCCTTGTGAAACCCGCAGCCGCTGTCCTCAGCAGCCTGGGAATACATTAACAAATGGCATCGTTGAAATGGGCTCCCTGATTTCAGTGAGAATAAGGGGACCCTGAAGTAGAAGAGGCCATGTGGTGGAGCAGTGAATCTGTAGAGATTTTTGACAGTGGTAAGTGATCGTGGTATTTATAGATGGGAAAAAATGGGCACCCTCCTAGAATAGTGCCTGTCCCATGTAATGTGAAACTCTTCTTTTCACACTTCATTGGTGCATTGTAGTGGTCCATAATGGTGGGATTTGCTGACACATATTTGAACATGCACACAAAATAACCGTGAACTTCGGTCAATATCATTCCAATATTTCCCTTTTCCTCACCTCCTCCCCTGGTGCCTTGACTCTACTGATCTTCCTTCAACTTTCATGATGAGACTCCCTTCCCAAATTTCCTTCCTTTTCCCCCTCTAGCTTTAACAGAGGAAAAACACACGGCCCTTAACTTTCTGAGTTGCTTATTTCCCTTAATGTTCTGAAGATCCATCCATCTTCCAGCATGACATAATTTCGTTCTTCTTTATGGTTGAATGAAATTTCATTGTGCATATACCAGATGTTCTTTATACATTCGTCCACTGATGTCACCTCAGCTGGTTCATGGGCATGTATGTGTCATTATAGTATTATGACTTTGATCCGCTGTGATAAATACCAAGCAGAGGTAGAGCTGGGTCGCAGTGTGGTCCATGGCTACTCCTGAGGAGTCTCCATCCCAATTTCCGTTGTGGTTGTGCTGATTTACATGCCCACCAACAGGGTGAGAGTGCTCCTTTCTCTCCAATTCTCTCCTTGTCACACTCATTTCTGTTTGTATTCTTGGTGGTTGCCTTTGACACTAAAGTAAGATGAAATCTCAGGGTGGTCTTGACTTGCAAGTATTTTCATATATTTGTTGGCTACTCACATATTTTCTTCTAAGACGTGTCTATTTAGGTTATTTAGTTTCCCATTTGGTAAATGGGTTATTTGATAATTTGGTTATTTAATAATTGTGGGTTTGATGTTAAGTTTTTTGAGTTCTTTATTAATATTCTGAATATTCATCCTCTTTTAAAAGAGCACCTCATAAAGATTTTCTCCCTTTCCGTAGGTCCTCTCTTCATATTCTAATTGTCTCCTTTGCTGTGCAGAACCTTCTTAATTTGATGCCATCCTATTAGCTAACTTTTGGTGTTATCTCCTGAGCTTTGGCATCCTATTGAGAAAGTCATTGCCTCTGCCTGTAGGTTGGAGTATTGACTTTGTTTTTTCCTAGAAACTGCATAATTTCTGGTCTAGTGCCTGGGTCTTTAATGCATTTTTGAGTTGATTTTTTTCAGGGTGAGCGATAGTTCAGGTCTCATTCTTCTGCATTTGGACAGGGGTGTAGAAGGACTGTTTCAGAGAGTAGATGTTAAAGACTGGGATGCAGAAGAACTGTTGCAGAGAGCAGAAGTTGGAGACTGAGGTGCAGAAGGACTGTTACAGAAAGCAGAGTTTGGAGACTGGGGTGCACAAGGATCGTTGCAGAGAGCAGAGTTTTCAGACTGAGGTGCAGAAGGACTGTTGCAGAGAGAAGAGTTTGGAGACTGGGGCTCACAAGGATCGTTGCAGAGAGCAGAGTTTGGAGACTGGGGCTCACAAGGATAGTTGCAGAGAGCAGAGTTTTCAGACTGAGGTGCAGAAGGACTGTTGCAGAGAGCAGATGTTAGAGACATGTGTTCAGAATGACTGTTTCAGAGAGCAGAGGTTGGAGACTGGTGTGCAGAAGGACTGTTACGGAGAGCAGAGTTTGAAGACTTGGTTGCAGAAGGATCTTACAGAAAGCAGAGTTTGGAGACTGAGGTGCAGAAGGACTGTAACAGAGAGCAGAGTTTGGAGACTGTGGTGCAGAAGGACTTATACAGAAAGCAGAGTTTGGAGACTAGGGTGCAGAAGGACTGTTACAGAGAGAAGAGAATGGAAATTGGGGAGCAGAGGGACTGTTTCAGAGAACAGAGGTTGAAGACTGGGTTGCATCAGGACCATTGAAGAAAGCATAGGTTGGAGACCGGGTTGGAGAAGGAATGTTACAGAGAGCAAAGTTCAGAAACTGGGGTGCAGAAGGACCTTACAGAGAACAGAGGTTGGAGACTGGGGTGCAGAAGGAGTGTTATGGAGAGGAGACATTGGAGACTGGGGTGCAGAAAGATCGTTGCAGAGAGCAGAGGTTGGAGAATGAGGTGCAGAAAAACTGTTACAGAGAGCAGAGTTTGAAGAGTGAGGTGCAAAAGGATCCTTGAAGAGAGCAGAAGTTGGAGACCGATTTGCAGAAGAAACATTGCAGAGAGCAGAGGAGGAGAGTGGGCTGTAGAAGGATCATTACAGAGGTCAGATGTGGGAGACTGGGGTGCAGAAGGACTGTTATAGAGAGAACAGGTTAAAGACTGGGGTCCAGAAGGAATGTTGCAGAAAGCAGAGGTTGGAGACTGGAGTGCAGAAGGACTGTTGCAGAGAGCAGAGTTTGGAGACTGAGATGCATAAGGACTGTTACACAGAGAAGACATTGGAGATTGGGGAGAAGAATTATGATACAGAAAGCTGAGGTGGGAGCCTGGGGTGCAGAAGGACCGTTAAAGAGAGCAGAGGTTAAAGACTGGCGTGCCGAAGGACTGTTTCAGAGAGCAGAGATTGAAGACTGGGGAGCAGAATGCCTGCTACGGAGAGCAGAGGTTGGAGACTGGGTTACAGAAGGACTGTTATAGAGAGCAGACATTTGAGGCTGGGTTGCAGAAGGACTGTTATAGACAGCAGAGTTTTGAGGCTGGGTTGCAGAAGGACTGTTATAGACAGCAGAGTTTTGAGGCTGGGTTGCAGAAGGATCTTACAGAGAGCAGAGGTCGGTGACTGAGGTGAAGGACGACTGTTACAGAGAGCAGTGGTTGGAGATTGGAATTCAGAAGGATCGTTCAGAGATCAGAGGTTTCAGACTGAGGTGCAGAAGGACTGTTACAGAGAGCAGAAGATGGAGAATGAGGTGCAGAAGGACGGTTACAAAGAGCAGAAATGGTGACTGAGGTGCAGTAGGACTGTTACAGAAACAGAGGTTGGAAATTGGGGTGCACAGGGACCGTTACAGAGAGCAGAGGTTAGAGACTGCGGTATAGAAAGACTGTAACAGATAGCAGAGGTTGGAGAATATGGTGCAGAAGGACTGTTACAGAGAGCAGAGGTTGGAGACTAGGATGCAGAAGTACCATTACAGACTGCAGAAGTTGGAGACTGCGGTACAGAAGGACTGTTACAGAGAGCAGAATTTGGAAATTGGGGAGTAGAAGGACTGTTTCAGAAAAAAGAGTTTGGAGACTGAGTTGCAGGAGGGCCGTTGAAGAAAGCAGAGTTTGGAGAATGGGTTGGAGAAGGAATGTTACAGAGAGCAGAGTTTGGAAACTAGGGTGCAGAAGGACCTTACAGAGAACAGAAGTTGGAGACTGGAGTGCAGAAGGACTTATAGAGAAAGCAGATGTTGGATACTGGGGTGCAGAAGGACCGTTACAGAGAACAGAAGTTGGAGAATCTGGTACAGAAGAACTAATACATAGAGATTATAGGTTAAAAACTGGGGTGCAGAAGACTGTTGCAGAAAACAGAGGTTAGAGACTGGGGTGCAGAGGACTGTTGTAAAGAGCAGAGGTTGGAGACTGAGGTGCAGAATTATTGTTACAGAGAGCAGAGCTTGGAGAGTGGGTTTCAGAAGATCTGTTATAGTGAGCAGCGGTTGGAGACTGGTGTGCAGAAGGATCTTGCAGAGAGCAGAGGTTGGAGATTGGGGTGAAGAAAGACTGCTACAGAGAGCAGAATTTGGAGACTGGGGTGCAGAAGCATATTACAGCGAGCAGAGGTTGGAGACTGTGATGAAAAAGGACTGCTGCAGAGAGCAGAATTTGGAGACTGGGGTGCAGAAGGTTTGTTACAGAGAGCAGAGGTGTGATACTGAGGTGCAGAAGTACTTTTGCATAGATCAGAAGTTGGAGATTTGGGTGCAGAAGGAACTGTTGCAGAGAGCAGAGGTTGGAGACTGAGGTGCAGAAGGACTGTTATAGAGAGCAGAGGATTGAGACAGGGGTGCAGAAAAAATGATTCAAAAAGCAGAGTTTGAAGACTGGGGTACAGGAGGACCATTAGAGAGAGCAGAGGTTTGAGTCTTTAGTACAGAAGGACTCTTACAAAGAGCAGAGTTTGGAAACTAGGGTGCAGAAGGACTTTACAGAGAGTAGATGATGGAGACTGCAGTGCAGAAAAACTGTAGCAGAGAGCAGATGTTAGAGACTAAGGTGCAGAAGTACAGTTACACAGAGCACAGTTTGGAGTCTGGGGTACAGAAAAACTGATACAGATAGCATAGTTTGGAGATTCGCGTGCAGAAGTATCCTTAGAGAGCAGAGTTTTGAGAATTCAGTACAGAAGGAATCTTACAGAGAGCAGAGTTTGGAGACTATGGTGGAGAATGTCTGTTGCAGATAGCAGATGTTGGAGACTGGGGCGCAGAAGGAATGTTTCAGAGAGCAGAGGATGGAGACTGGGGTTCGCAAGGACTGTTGCAGAGAGCAGAGGATGGAGACTGGGGTGCGCAAGGACTGTTGCAGAGAGCAGAGGTTGCAGACTGAGTTTCAGAAGGACTCTTACAGACGGCAGAGTTTGGAGACTTTGGTGCAAAACGACTGATACAGAAAACAGAGGTTGGATACTGGGGTGCATAAGGACCCTTACGGAGAACAGAGGTTGGAGACTGAGGTACAGAAGGACTGGTACCAAGAGAAGAGGTTGGAGACTGGGGTGTATAAGAACTAATGTAGAGAACAGAGGTTGGAGACTGGGGTGAAGACGGACAGTTGGGTCGAGCAGAGTATAGAGATTGGGGTATAGAAGGACTGTTGCAGAGAGCAGAGGTTGGTGACTGGAGTGTAGTAGGACTGTTGCAGAGAGCAGAGGTTGGAGACTGGGTTGTCGAAGGACTGTTTCAGAGAGAAGATTTTGGAGATGTGGGCGCAGAAGGACTCTTGCATAGAGCAGAGATTGGAGACTGAGGTACAGAAGGATTGTTACAGAGAGTAGAGGTTGGATACTGGGGTGCAGATGGATTACTGCAGAGAGCAGAGTTTTCCGACTGAGGTACAGAAGAACTGTTGCAGAGAGCAGATGTTAGAGACTGGAGTTCACAAGGACTGTTGCAGCGAGCAGATGTTTCAGACTGGCGTGCCAAAGGATCTTTGCAGAAAGAAGACGTTGGACACTGAGGTGCAGAAGGATCGTTGCGGAGAGCAGAGCTTCGAGACCTGGTTGCAGAAGGATCATTACAGAGAGCAAAGTTTGGAGACTGGGGTGCAGAAGGAATGTTGCAGAGAGCAGAGGTTGGAGACTGAGGTGCAGAAGGATTGTTACAGAGATCAGAGGTTGGAGACAGGGGTGCAAAAGGACTGATGAAGAGAGCAGAGGATTTAGACTGGGATGTACAAAAACTGTTGCAGAGAGTAGAGGTTGGAGATTGGGGTCCACAAGGACTGTAGCAGAGAGCAGAGGTTGGAGACTAAGGTGCAGAATTATAGTTACACAGAGCAGAGATTAGAGATTGGATTGCAGAAGGACTGACACAGAAAGAAGAGGTTGGAGACTCTGGTGCAGAAGTAACCTTACAGAGATCAGAGGTTTGAGAATGCAGTACAGAAGGACTGTTACAGAGAGCAAAGTTTGGAGACTGGGGTGCAGAATGACTGTTGCAGAGAGCAGATGTTGGAGACTGAAGTGCAAAAGGACTGTTGCAGAGAACAGAGGATGGAGACTGGTGTGCAGCAGAACTGTTGCAGAGAGCAGAGGTTGCAGACTAAGTTGCAGAAGGACGGTTACAGAAGGCAGAGTTTGGAGACTGTGGTTCAAAACGACTGATACAGAAAGCAGAGGTTGGATACTGGGGTGAATAAGGACCCTTACAGAGAACAGAGTTTGGAGACTGTGGTACAGAATGACTGTTACAGAGAGCAGAGGTTGGAGTCTGGGTTGCAGAAGAACCGAAGAAGAGAACAGAGTTTGGAGACTAGGGTGCAGAAAGACCGTTGTGGCGATCAGTGTATGGAGACTTGGGTGTAGAAGGATTGTTTAAGAGAGCAGTGATTGGAGACTGAGTTACAAAAGTACTGTTACAGAGAGCAAGGTTTTGAGACTGGGGTGCAGATAGATTATTGCAGAGAGCAGAGTTTTCAGACTGAGGTACAGAAGAACTGTTGCAGGAAGCAGATGTTGGAGACTGGGGTTCACAAGGCCTGTTGCAGCTAGCAGAGGTTTCAGACTGGGATGAAGAAGGCCTGTTACAGAGAGCAGAGGTTGAGACTGGGGTGCAGAAGGACTGTTACAGAGAGCAGTGTTTGCAGTCTGGGTTTCAGAAGGGTCTTACAGAGAGCAGGGGTAGAAGACAGACGTTCAGAAAGACTGTTACAGAGAGCAGAGGTTGGAGACTGGGGTGCAGATGGATTGTTGCTGAGAGCAGATTTTTCAGACTGAGGTACAGAAGAACTGTTTCAGAAAGCAGATTTTGGAGACTGGGGTGCAGAAGGATCGTTGCAGAGATCACAGGTTGGAGACTGAAGTGCAGATGGACTGATAAAGAGAGCAGAGGTTGGAGACTGGGGTACAGAAGGCCTGTTACAGAACAGAGTTTGGAGACTGGGGTGCAGAAGGATCTTACAGAGAGCAAAGTTTTGAGACTGAGGTGCAGAAGCACTGTTATAGAGAGAAGTGGTTGGAGACTGGGGTGCAGAAAAACTTTTGCTGAGAGCAGAGGTTTTAGACTGGGGTGTAGAAGGACTGTTGAAGAGAGTAGATGTTGGAGATTGGGGTGCAGAAAAACTTTTGCTGAGAGAAGAGGTTTTAGACTGGGGTGTAGAAGGACTGTTGAAGAGAGTAGAGGTTGGAGATTGGGTTCGAGAAGGACTGCTACAGAGAGCACAGTTTGGAGACTGGAGTGAAGAAGGACTGCTGCAGAGAGCAGATGCTGGAGACTGGGGTTCAAAAGGAAAGTTGCACAGAGCAGAGGATGAAGACTGGCGTGCAGAAGTATCCTTGGGGTGAGCAGAGTATGGACAATGCGGTGTAGAAGGACTGTTACAGAGAGCAGAGGTTGGAGACTAGGGTTTAGAAGGACTTTTTCAGAGAGCAGATGTTGGAGACTTGGGTGAAGAAGTATTGTTGCATACAGCAGAGGATGGAGACTCAGATGCAGAAGACGGTTACAGAAAGCAGATTTTGAAAACTGTGGTGCAGAAGGACTGTTACAGAGAGCAGACTTTGGAGGACTGGTGTGCAGAAGGATTGTTGCAGAGAGCAAAGTTTGGAGACTGGAGTTCAGAAAGATTGTTAGAAAGAGCAGAGGTTTAAGACTGTGGTGCAAAAGGACTTTTACTGAGAGCACAGGTTGGAGACTGAGGTGCAGAGAAACTGTTGCAGAGAGCAAAGTTAGAAGACTGGGGTGCAGAAGGAGTGATGCAGAGAGCAGATGTTGGAGACTGAGGTGCAGAAGAACCATTACAGAGAGCAGAAGTTGGAGACTGGGGTACAGAGGAGTGTTACAGAGAGCAAAGGTTCGAGACAGGTGTGCAGAAAGATCTTACAAGGAGCATAGGTTGAAGACTGGGGTGCTGAAGAACTGTTGCTGATAGCAGAGGTTGGAGAATGGGGTGGAGAAGGATCATTGAAGAGAGAAGAGTTTGGAGACTGGGGGCAAAAGGCCTGTTACTTACAGCAGAGGTTGGAGACTGGGGTGAAGAAGGCCTGTTACAGAGAGCAATTCTTGGAGACTGGGGTGCAGAAGGACAGTTACAGAGATCATAGTTTGGAGACTGGGTTGCAAAAGAATCTTACTGAGAGCAGAGGTTGGATAATGAGTTACAGAAGGACTGTTAGAGAGAGCAGAGGTTGGAGAGTGAGGTGCAGAAGGATCGTTGGAGAGAGCAGTGTTTAGAGACTGCAGTGTAGAAGGACTGATATAGAAAGCAGAGGTTTAAGACTGGGGTGCATAAGGACCCTTACAGACAACAGAGTTTGGAGACTGAAAGACTCTTACAGAAGTTGGAGACTGGGGTGAAGAATGACTGTTGTAGAGAACAGAGGATGGTGACTGGTTTAAAGAAGGACCATTGCAGAAAGTAGAAGTTGGAGACTGGGTTTCAGAAGGATCTTACAGAGAGCAGAGTTTTGACACTGAGGTGCAGAAGGACTGTGGCAGAGAGAAGAGGTTGGAGATTGGGGCGCTGAAGGACCGTAGCAGAGAGCAGAGTTTGGAGTATGAGGTGCAGAAAGACTATTACAGAGAGCACAGGTTGGAGAGTGGGGTGCAGAAAAACTGATACAGAAAGCAGAGTTTGGAGACTGGGGTGCAGAAGGCCTCTTACCGAGAGCAGAGGTTGGATACTTGGGTGGAGAAGGACTGATGCAGAGAGCAGAGGATGGAGACTGGGGTGCAGAATGACTCTTGTAGAGAGCAGAGTTTGAAGACTTGTTGCAGAAGGACTGTTTCAAAGAGCAGAGGTTGCAGAGTGAGGTGCAGAATGACGGTTACAGAGAGCAGAGTTTGGAGAGTGTGGTGCAGAAGGACTGATATAGAAAGTAGAGGTGGGAGACTGGGTTGCAAAAGGACCCTTACAGAGAACAGAGGTTGGAGACTGCAGTACAGAAGGACTATTGTAGAGAACAAGGTTGGAGACTGGGGTTAAGAGGTACCAATGCAGAGAGCAGAGGTTGGAGACTGTGGTGCAGAAGGAATGTTACAGAGAGCACAGGTTGGAGACTGAGGTGTAGAAGGAGTGTTACAGAGAGCAGAGTTTGAAGACTGAGGTGGAGAAGGACTGTTACAGAAATCAGAGGTTGTAAATTGGGGTGTAGAAGGACCCATACAGAGAGCAGAGTTTGGAGACTTTCGTACAGAAGGAGTGTTACACAGAGGAGATCTCGGAGACTGCGGAGCAGCAGAACTGTTGCAGAGGACAGAAGTTGGAGAATGGGGTGGAGACAGAATGTTACAGAGAGCAGAGTTTGGAAACTGGAGTTCAGAAGAATCTTAAAGAGAGCAGAGTCTGGAGACTGTGGTGCAGAAGGACAGTTGCAGAGAGCAGAAGTTGGAGACTTGGGTCCAGGAGGATCGTTGCAGAGAGCAGATTTTAGAGACTGAGGTGCAGATGGACTGTTACAGAGAGCAGAGTTTGGAGACTGAGGTGCAGAAGGACAGTTACAGAGAGCAGAGTTTGGAGACTGGTTTGCAGAAGGACTGTTACAGAGAGCAGAGTTTGGAGACTGGGGTTCAGATGGATCTTACAGAGAGCAGAGTTTTGAGACTGGGGTGCAAAATGAACGTTGCAGAGAGCAGGTGATGGAGACTGGGATGGAGAAGAATCGTTGCAGAGAGAAGAGGTTGGAGACTGGAGTGCATAAGGATCTTACAGAGAGCAGAGATTCGTGACTAGGGTGCAGAAGGACTGTTGCTGCTAGCAGAGGTTGGAGACTGGGGTGGTGAAAAATCATTGCAAAGATAAAAGGTTGGAGACTGGGGTTCTGAAGGCCTGTTACAGAGAGAAGATTCGAGACTGGGTTGCAAAAATCCTGTTATAGACAGCAGAGGTTGGAAACTATTCTGCAGAAAAACTGTTACAGAGAGCAGAGTTTGGAGACTGGGTTGCAGAAGGGTCTTACAGAGAGCAGAGGTAGGAGACTGAGGTGCAAAAAAATCATTGCAGAGAGCAGAGTTTTTGGACTGAGTTGCTGAAGGACTGTTGCAGAGAGCAGATGTTTGAGACTGGTGTGCAAAAGGACTGTTACAAGGAGCAGTTTTTGGAGACTGGGTCGGAGAAGAATCCTACAGAGAGCAGAGGTTGAAGAATCAGGTGCAGAAGACTGATGCAGAGAGTAGATGTTGGAGACTGGGGTGCAGAAGTAACGTTGCAGAATACAGAGTTTTGAGACTGAGATGCACAAGGATTGTTACAGAGAGCAGAGGTTGGAGACTGGGGTGCAGAAAGACTGTTACAGATAGCGGATTTTGGAGGCTGGGGTGCATAAGGACTGTTATAGAGAGCAGAGGTTGGAGACTGGGGTGCAGAAGGACTGATACAGAAAGCAGAGATTAGAGTCTGGGGTGCAGAAAGACTGTTACTGAAAGCAGAGGTTAAATTCTGCAGTACAGGTGGACTGTTACATAGAGCAGTGGTTGGAGTCTGGGGTGCAGAAGGACTGTAGAAGAGAGCTGATGTTCGTAACTAGGGTGCCGAAGGACTGTTGCACAGAGCAGATGTTGTAGACTGGGGAGAGAAGAACTGTTGCAGAGAGCAGAGGTTGGAGACTGGGTTTCAGAAATACTGTTACAGAGAGCAGAGGTTGGAGACAGTGGTGCAGAAAGAACTTACAGAGAGCAGAATTTGGAGACTGAGGTGCAGACGGACTGTTAAAAAGAGCAGAGGTTGGAGACTGAGGTGTAGATGGACTGTACAGAGAGCAGAGGTATGAGACTGGGGTGCAGAAGGTTCGTTCCAGAAAGCAGAGTTTTCAGGCTGTGGTGAGAAGGACTGTTGCAGAGAGCATATTTTGGAGACTGGGATGCAGAAGGACTGTTGCAGAGAGCAGAGGTTGGAGACTGGGTTGTAGAAGGACTGTTACAGACAGCAGAGTTTGGAGATTCAGGTGCAGAAGGACTGTTACAGGAAGCAGAGTTTGGAAATTGGGATGCAGAAGGACCGTTAAAAAGAGCAGAGGTTGAAGACTGTGGTATAGGACTGTTACCAATAGCAGAGGTTGGAGACTGGGGTGCAGAAGTACTGTTACAGAGAGCAGAGGTTGGAGACTGAGGTGTAGAAGGAGTGTTACAGAGAGCAGAGTTTGGAGACTGAGGTGCAGAAGAACTGTTACAGAAAGCAGAGGTTGGAAATTGGGGTGTAGAAGGGACCGTTACAGAGAGCAGAGGTTGGAGACTGCGGTACAGAAGGACGGTTACACAGAGCAGATTTCGGAGACTGGGTAGCAGAAGGACTGTTTCAGAGGAAAGAAGTTGGAGACTGAGGTGTACAAGGAATGTTACAGAGAGCAGAGTTTAGTAACTGGAGTGCAGAAGGATCTTACAGAGAGCAGAGTTTGGAGACTGTGGTGCAGAAGGACTGTTGCACAGAGCAGAAGTTGGAGACTGGGGTCCAGAAGGATCGTTGCAGACAGCAGATTTAGAGACTGAGGTGCAGATGGACTGTTACAGAGAGCAGAGTTTGGGAGACTGAGGTTTAGAAAGACAGTTACAGAGATCAGAGTTTGGAGACTGGTGTGCAGAAGGATTGTTACAGAGAGCACAAGATGGAGACTGGGGTTCAGATGGATCTTACAAAGAGCAGAGTTTAGAGACTGGGGTGCAAAGGGACTGTTTCAGAGAGCAGATGTTGGAGACTGGGATGGACAAGAATCGTTGCAGAGAGAAGAGATTGAAGACTGGAATGCATAAGGATCTTACAGAAAGCAGAGTTTGGTGACTAGGGTGCAGGAATGTTGCCGAGAGCAGAGGTTGGAGACTGGGGTGGAGAAAAATCATTGCAGAGAGAGGAGGTTGGAGACTGGAGTGCAGAACGCCTGTTACAGAGAGCAGAGGTTCAAGACTGGGTTGTAAAATTCCTGTTACAGCGAGCAGAGGTTGGAAACTATTCTGCAAAAGGACTGTTAAAGAGAGCAGAGTTTGGAGACTGGGTTACAGAAGGGTCTTACAGAGAGCAGTGGTAGTAGACTGAGGTGCTGAAGGATCATTGCAGAGAGAAGAGTTTTTAGAATGAGTTGCTGAAGGACTGTAGAAGAGAGCAGATGTGGGAGACTGGTGTGCAAAAGGATTGTTGCAGAGAGCAGAGATTGGAGACTGGGGTGAAGAAGGATCGGTGCAGAGAGCAGAGGTTGGAGACTGGTCAGCAGAAGGACTGTTACAGAGATCAGAGTTTGGAGACAGGGTTGGAGAAGGATCCTACAGAGAGCAGAGATTAAAGAATCAGGTGCAGAAAGACTGTTACAGAGAGTAGATGTTAGAGACTGAGGTGCAGAAGTAACGTTGCAGAGTACAGAGTTTGGAGACTGAGGTGCAGAAGAATTGTTACAGAGAGCAGAGGTTGGAGACAGTGGTTCAGAAGGACTGTTGCAGATAGCAGACTTTGGAGACTGGGGTGCAGAAAGAGTGTAATAGAGAGTAGAGGTTTGAGACTGGGGTGCAGAGGAGTGATACAGAATGCAGAGATTGGAGTCTGGGGTTCAGAGAGCAGAGGTTGGATTCTGCAGTACAGGAGGACTGTAACAGAGAGCAGAGTTTGGAAACTGGGGTGGAGAAGGACTGTAAAAGAGAGCTGATGTTGGTAACGAGGGTGCCAAAGGACTGTTGCAGAGAGCAGAATTTTGAGACTGGGGTGCAGAACAACTGTTGCAGAGAGCAGAGGTTGGAGACTGGAGTGCAGAAGGACTGTTACAGAGAGCAGAGGTTGAAGAGAGTGGTGCAGAAGGATCTTACAGAGACCGGAATTTGGAGACTGAGGTTCAGAAGGACTGTTGTAGAGATCAGAGGTTGGAGACTGGGGTGCACTAGGATCATTGCAGAGCGCAGAGTTTAAAGACTGGGGTGCAGAAGGATCG
Source organism: Ictidomys tridecemlineatus (assembly GCF_052094955.1). NCBI lineage: Eukaryota > Metazoa > Chordata > Mammalia > Rodentia > Sciuridae > Ictidomys > Ictidomys tridecemlineatus. The sequence goes on from NW_027523373.1 coordinate 38,280, forward strand.
TTGCAGAGAGCAGAGGTTGGAGACTGAGGTGCAGAAGGATCGTTGCAAATAGCAGATTTTGAAGACAGGGGTGCAGGAAGGATCTTACAGAGTGCAGAAGTTGGAGACTGGGTTGCAGAAGTGTTTTACAGAGAGCAGAGTGGGGAGAATGAGGTGTAGAAGGACTGTTACAGGCAGCAGAGGTAGGAGACTGGGGTGCAGAAAGTTCATTGAAGACAGCAGAGTTTTCAGACTGAGGTGCAGAAGGACTGTTGCAGAGAGCAGTTGTTGGAGACTGGGGTGCAGAAGGACTGTTGCAGAGAGGAGAGGTTGGAGACTGGGGTTAAAAGGGATGGTTGCAGAGAGCAGAGGTTGGAGACTGGTGTTCAGAAGGACTGTTAATGAGAGCAGATTTTGGAGACTGGGGTTTTAGAAGGATACTACAGAGAGCAGAGGTTGGCGAGTGAAGTGCAGAACGATTGTTACAGAGAGTAGAGGTTGGACACTGGGCTGCAGAAGGACTGTTTTAGAGAGAAATGGTCGGAGACTGGGGTGCAGAAGGACTGTTGCAGAGAGCAGAGGTTGGAGATTGTGGTATGGAAGTCCTGTTACAGAGAGAAGAGGTTGGAGCCTTGGATACAGAAGGACTGTTGGAGAGAGCAGATGTTGGATACTGGGGAGAAGATGGATCTTACAGAAAGAAGAATTTGGAGACTGAGGTGTAGAAGGACTGTGGCGGAGATCAGAGGTAGTAGACTGGGGTGCAGTAGGATCATTGCAGAGAGCAGAGTTTTAAGAATGGGGTGCAGAAGGATCGTTGCACAGTGCAGATTTTGGAGACTGGGATGCAGAAGGCCTGCTACGGAGACAAGAGATGGAGACTATCGTGCAGAAGGCCTGTTATATAGAGCAGAGTTTGGAGACTGGGTTGCTGAAGAATCTTACAGAGACCAGAGGTTGGAGACTAGGTGCAGGTGGATTGTTACAGAGAGCAGTGTTTGAAGACTGGGGTGCAGAAGGATCGTGCAAAGAGCAGAGGTGTCAGACTGAGGTGCAGAAGGACTGTTACAGAGAGCAGAGGTTGGAGACTGAGGTGCAGAAGGACTGTTACAAAAAGAAGTGGTTGGAAATTGGGGTGCAGAAAGACCGTAACAGAGACCAGAGTTTGGAGAACTGCGGTATAGAAGAACTGTAACAGAGAGCAGAGGTTGGAGATTGAGGTGCAGAATAATAGATACAGAGAGCAGAGGTTTGAGACTGGGTTTTAGAAGGATCTACAGAGAGCAGAGTTTGGAGAGTGAAGTGCAGAAGGACTGTTACAGAGAGGAGAGGTTGGAGACTGGGAGGCCGATGGACTGTTATAGAGAGTAGAGTTTGGAGACTGAGTTCCAGAAGAATCTTACAGAGAGAAGACGTTGGAGACTGAGGTGCAGGTGGACTGTTAGAGAGAGCAGTGCTTAGAGACTGGGGTGCAGAAGGATCGTGCAGAGAGCATAGGTGTCAGACTGAGGTGCAGATAGACTGTTACAGAGAGCAGACTTTGGAGACTTGGTGCTTAAGAATAGATACAGAGATCAGAGATTTGAGACTGGGTTTTAGAAGGATCCTACAGAGAGCAGAGGTTGGAGAGTGAAGTGCAGAAGGACTGTTACAGAGAGTAGAGGCTGGAGACTGAGGTGCAGAAGACTGTTGCAGAGAACAGAGTTTGGAGACTGAGGTGCAGAAGGCTTGTTACAGAGAGCAGAGTTTGGAGACTGGGGTGCAGAAGGACTGTTGCAGGGAGCAGACGTTGGAGACTGGGGTGCAGAAGGACTGTTGCAGGGAGCAGAGGTTGTAGACTGGGCTGCAGAAGGAATGTTGCAGAGAGCAGATGTTGGAGACTGAGGTGCAGAAGGACTCTTAGAGAGAGCAGAAGTTGGAGACTGGGGTGCAGAAGGACTGTTGCAGAGAGCAGAGGTTGGATACTGAGGTACAAAATCCTGTTACATAGAGCAGAGGGTGGACACTGGGGTGCAGAAGGATCGTTGAAATTAGCAGAGGTTGGAGACAGGGGTGCAGAAAGATCTTACAGAGAGCAGAAGTTTGAGACTGAGTTGCAGAAGGACTGTTGCAGATATCAGAGTTTGGAGACTGGGGTGCAGTAGGATCATTTCAGAGAGCAGAGTTTGGAGACTAAGGTACAGAAGGATAGTTGCAGAGAGCAGAGTTTGGAGACTGAAGTGGAGAAGAACTGCTACAGAGAGCAGAGATTTGAGACTGGCATGCAGAAGGCCTGATACAGAGAGGAGAGTTTCGAGACTGGGGTGCAGAAGGAGTGTTATAGAGAGCAGAGTTTGGAGACTGAGTTCCTGAAAGATCTTACAGAAAGTAGAGGTTGGAGAATGAGGTGCAGGTGGACTGTTACAGAGAGCAGTGTTTGGAGACTGGGGTGCAGAATTTCCTTGCAGATAGCAGAGGTGTCAGACTGAGGTGCAGATGGACTGTTACAGAGAGCAGAGGTTTTAGACTGAGGTGCAGAAGTACTGTTGCAGAGAGCAGTGTTTGGAGACTGGGTTGCAGAAGGACTGATACAGAGGGCAGAGTTGGGAGACTGGTGTGCAGAAGCATCTAACAGTGGGCGAAGTATGGAGACTGAGGTGCAGAAAGACTGTTGCAGAGAGCAGAGGTTGGAGACTGGGGTGCAGAAGGACTGTTAAAGAGAGCAGAGTTTGGAGACTTAGGTGAAGAAGGCCTGTTACAGAGAGAAGAGGTTGGAGACTGGAGTGCAGAAGGCCTCTGACAGAGAGCAGAGATTGGAGACTGAGGTGCAGAAGGACAGTTGCAGAGAACAAAAGTTGGAGTCTGGGGTGCATAAGGACCGTTGCTGAGAGAAGAGTTTTGAGACTGATGTGCAGAAGGACTTTTACAGAGAGCACAGGTAGGAGACTGGGGTGCAAAATGAATGTTGCAGAGAGCAGAGGTTGGAGACTGGGGTGCAGGTGGACTGTTACAGAAAGCAGAGGTTAGAGACTGAGGTGCAGAAAGACTGTTAAAGTGAGCAGAGGTTGGAGAGTGGGTTCAAAAGGACGTATTGAGAAAGCAGATGTTGGAGACTGGGGTGCAGAAGGACGGATAAAGAGACCATAGGTTGGAGAGTCCGGTAAAGAAGGACTGCTACAGAGTGCAGAGGTTGGAGAATGGGGTGCAGAAGGACTGTTGCAGAGAACAAAGTTTGGAGACTTGGGTCCAGAAGCACCTTTGCAGAGAGCAGAGGTTGGAGCCTGAGGTGCAGAATTATTGTTACAGAGAGCAGAGTTTGGAGACTGGGTTGCAGAAAGACTGTTTCAGTGAGCAGAGTTTGCAGACTGGGTTTCAGAAGGGTCTCACAGAAAGAAGAGTTTGGAGACTGATGTACAGAAGGACTGTTACAGCGAGCAGAGTTTGGAGACTGGGGTGCAGAAGGATTGTTACAGAGAGCAGAGTTTTCACACTGAGGTACAGAAGAACTGTTGCAGAGAGCAGATGTTGGAGACTGGGTGAACAAGGACTGTTGCAGCGAACACAGGTTGGAGACAGGGTGCAGAAGGACTCATAAAGACAGCAGAGGTTGGAGACTGGGGTGCACAAGGCCTGTTAAAGAGAACAGAGTTTGAAGACTGTGGTGCAGAAGGACTGTTACAGAGAGCAGAGTTTGGAGACTGAGTTGCAGAAGGATCTTACAGAGATTAGAGGTTGGAGACTGGGGTGCAGAAGCACCGTTGCAGAGAGTAAAGTTTGGAGACCTAGGTGCAGAAGGACCGTTGCAGAGAGCAGAGCTTGGAGTCTGAGGTGCAGAATGATTGATAAAGAGAGCAGAGTTGGATACTGGGGTGCAGAAGGAATGTTGAAGAGTGCAGTGGTTTTAGATTGGGTGTAGAAGGACTGTTGCAGAGAGTAGAGGTTGGAGATTGGGGTGAAGAAGGACTGTAGCAGAGAGCAGAGGTTGGAGACTAAGGTGCAGAAGGACAGTTACACAGAACAAAGTTTGGAGTCTCGGGTGCAGAAGGACTAAGACACAAAGCAGAGCTTGGAGACTCGTGTGCAGAAGGACCCTTACAGAAAGCAGTGGTTGGAGACTGCACTACAGAAGGACTGTTAAAAAGAGCAGAGGTTGGAGACTGGGGTGGAGAAGAACTGTTGCAGAGAGCAGATGTTGGGAGCTGGTGTGCAAAAGGACGGTTGCAGAGAGCGGAGGATGGAGACTGGGATTAAAGAGGACTGTTTCAGAAAGCAGAGGTTGCAGACTGAGTTGCAGAAGGACTGATACAGAGGGCATAATTTGGAGACTGTGGTTCAAAACGACTGATACAGAAAGCAGAGTTTGGATACTGGAGTACATAAGGACCCTTATGGAGAAAAAAATTTGGAGCCTGCGGTACAGAAGGACTGTTACAGAGAGCATGGGTTCGAGACTGGGGTGCAGAAGGATCATTGGGGTAAGCAGAGTATGGAGACTGGGGTGTAGAAGGACTGTTGCAGAGAGCAGAGTTTGGAGACTGGGGTGTAAAAGGACTGCTGCAGAGAGCAAAGGTTGGAGACTGGCGTGCAGAAGGACTGTTGCATAAAGCAGAGGTTGGAGACTGCGTTACAGAAGGACTGTTACAGAGAGCAGAGGTTGGAGGCAGGTGTGCAGAATTATCTTACAGAGAGCATAGGTTGGAGACTGGGGTGCAGAAGGACGGTTGCATAGCAGATTATGGAGACTAAGGTGTAGATGGACTGTTTCCGAGAGCAGAGGTTGTAGACTGGGGTGCAGAAGCATCATACAAAGAGCAGAGTTTGGAGACTGAGGTGCTGAAGCACTGTTGCAGAGAGCAGAGATTGGAGACTCGGGTGCAGAAGGACTGATACAGAGGGCAGAGTTGGGAGACTGGGGTTCAGAAGCATCATACAGCGAGCGACCTATGGAAACTTGGTGCAGAAAGACTGTTGCAGAGAGCAGAGTTTGGAGACTGGGGTGCAGAAGGACTGTTAAAGAGAGCAGATGTTACAGACTGTGGTGCAGAAGGACTGTTGCAGTGAAAAGCAGTTGGAGACTGGGGTGCATAAGGACAGTTGCTGAGAGAAGAGGTTGGAGAATGATGTGCAGAAAGATTGTTACAGAGAGCATAGGTTGGAGACTGAGTTGCAGAAGGACTGTTACAGAGAGTAGAGTTTGGAGACTTGGGTGCAGAAGGACTGATACAGAGAGCAGAGTTTGGAGACTGGGTTACAGAAGGAATGTTGCAGAGTGCAGAGTTAAAAACCTGCGTGCAGAAGGACTGTTGCAGAGAGCAGAGATTGGAGACTCATATGCAGAAGGACTGTTACAGAGAGCAGAGGTTGGAGACTGGGGTGCAGAAACACTGTTACAGAGAGTAGAGATAGGAGAGTGAGGTGCAAAAGAACTGTTACAGAGAGCAGTGTTTGGAGACTAGATGCAGAAGGACTGTTTCAGAGAGCAGAGGTTTTAGACTTGGGTGTTGAAGGACTGTTGCAAAGAGTAAAGGTTGGAGATTGGGGCGAAGAAGGACTGTAGCAGAGAGCAGAGGTTGGATACTAAGGTGCAGAAGGACAGTTACACAGAACAAAGGTTGGAGACTCGGGTGCAGAAGGACTGATACAGAAAGCAGAGCTTGGAGACTCGTGTGCAGAAGGACCCTTACAGAGAGCAGTGGTTGGAGACTGCAGTACAGAAGGACTGTTAAAAAAGCAGAGGTTGGAGACTGGGGTGGAGAAGAACTGTTTAGAGAGCAGATGTTGGAGACTGGTTTGCAAAAGGACTGTTGCAGAGAGCAGAGGATGGAGACTGATGTTCAAGAGGACTGTTTCAGAATGCAGAGGTTGCAGACTGAGTTGCAGAAGGACTGATACAGAGGGCATAGTTTGGAGACTGTGGTTCAAAAACGACTGATACAGAAAGCAGAGTTTGGATACTGGAGTACATAAGGACACTTATGGAGAAAAGAGTTTGGAGACTATGGTACAGAAGGACTGTTACAGAGAGCATGGGTTTGAGACTGGGGTGCAGAAGGATTATTGGGGTGAGCAGAGTATGGAGACTGGGTTGTAGAAGGACTGTTGCAGAGAGCAGAGTTTGTATACTGCGTTGTAGAAAGACTGTTGCATAAAGCAGAGGTTGGAGACACGTGTGCAGAATTATCTTACAGAGAGCATATGTTGGAGACTGGGGTGCAGAAGGACTGTTGTATAGCACATTATGGAGACTAAGGTGTAGATGGACTGTTTCCGAGAGCAGAGGTTGTAGTCTGGGGTTCAGAAGCATCATACGTAGAGCAGAGTTTTGGAGACTGAATTGAAGAAGCACTGTTGCAGAGAGCAGAGATTGGAGACTGGGGTGCAGAAGGACTGATACAGAGTGCAGAGTTTGGATAATGGGGTGCAGAAGCATCATACAGCGAGCGACCAATGGAAACTTGGTGAAGAAAGACTGTTGCAGAGAGCAGAGTTTGGAGACTGGGGTGCAGAAGGACTGTTAAAGAGAGCAGAGTTTGGAGACTTGGCTGCAGAAGGCCTTTTACAGAGAGCAGAGGTTGGAGACTGCAGTACAGAAGGACTGTTACAGAGAGCAGATTTTGTAGACTGTGGTGCAGAAAGACTGTTGCAGAGAACAGCAGTTGGAGACTGGGGTGCATAAGGACCGTTGCTGAGAGAAGAGGTTGGAGACTGATGTGCAGAAGGATTGTTACAGAGAGCATAAGTTGGAGACTGAGGTGCAGAAGAACTGTTACAGAGAGTAGAGTTTGGAGACTTGGGTGCAGAAGGGACTGATACAGAGAGCAGAGGTTGGAGACTGTGGTACAAAAGGAATATTGCAGAGTGCAGAGTTTTAAACTGGCGTGCAGAAAGACTGTTGCAGAGAGCAGAGGTTGGAGACGGGGTGCAGAAGGACTGTTACAGAGAGCAGAGTTTAAAGCCTGTGGTGCAAAAGGACTGATACAGAGAGTAGTGTTTGGAGACGGGCATGAAGAAAAACCATTACAGAGATCACAGGTTGGATACAGGTGTGCAGAAGTATCTTACAGGGAGCAGAATTTTGAGACTGGTTGTGTAGAAGAAGTGTTGCAGAGAGCAGAGGTTGGAGACTGGGGTGAAGAAGGATCATTGCAGAGAGCAGAGATTGGAGACTCGTGTGCAGAAGGACTGTTACAGAGAGCAGAGGTTAGATACTGAGGTGAAGAAGGACTGTTACAAAGAGCAGATTTTGGAGACTGGGGTGCACGACTGATACAGAAAGCAGATGTTGGATACTGGGGTGCAGAATTATTGTTTCAGACAGAAGAGGTTGGAGACTGGGTTTCAGAAGGACTGTTGCAGAGAGCAGAATTTGGAGACTTAGGTGCAGAAGGACTGTTACAGAGAGCAGAGGTTGGAGACTTGAATGCAGAAGGACTGTTGCAGAGAACAGAGGTTGAAGTCTGGGTGCAGATGGATGGTGGAAGATAGCAGAATTTTCAGTTTAGGTGCAGAAGGACTAATGCAGAGAGCAGATGTTGGAGACTGGTGTGCAGAAGGACTGTTGCAGAGAGCAGAGGTTGGAGATTTTTGTGCAGAAGGACTGTTCCAGAGAGGAGATGTTGGAGACTGGGATGCAGAGGGCTGTTACAGAGACCAGAGTTTGGAGAAGGGGTGCAGAAGGACTGTTACAGAGAGCAGATTTTGGAGATTGGTTTGCAAAAGTATCTTCCAAAGAGTAGAGGTTGGATACTGAGATGCATAAGGACTGTTACAGAGAGTAGAGGTTGGATACTGAGGTGCAGATGGACAATTGCAGAGAGAAGAAGTTGAAGACTGAGGTGCAGAAGGATTGTTACAGAGAGAAGAGGTTGGAGACTGGGGTGCAGAAGGACTGTTGTAAAGAGGAGAGGTAGGAGACTGGGGTGCAGAAGGATTGTTGCAGAGAGCAGAGGTTGGAGACTAAGGTGCAGAAGGACTGTTACTCAGAGCAGAGTTTGGAGACTGGGGTGCAGAAAGACTGTTGCAGAGAACAGAGGTTGACGAATGAGGTGCACAAGGATCGTTGAAGATAGCAGAGTTTGGAGACTGGGGTGCAGAAGGAACTCACAGAGAGCAGAGGTTGGAGACTGAAGTGCAGAAGGACTGTTGTAGAGAGCAGACGTAGGAGACTGGGGTGCAGAAGGATTGTTGCAGAGAGCAGAGTTTGGATACTGGGGTGCACTACTGGTAAGAAAGCAGAGTTTGGAGACTGGGGTGCAGAAGGACCGTTAAAGAGAGCTGAGATTAAAGACTGGGGTGCAAAAAAGACTTTTACAAAGAGCAGAGATTGAAGACTGGGGAGCGGAAGAACTGTTACCGAGAGTAGAGTTTGGAAACTGGGTTAAAGAAGCATATTACTGCGAGCAGAGGTTGAAGAGTGAAATGAAGAAGGACCTTTGCAGAGAGCAGAATTTGGGGACTTTGGTGCAGAAGGATTGGTACAGGGAACAGAGTTTGGATATTGAGGTGCAGAAGGACTGTTGCATAGAGCAGAAGTTGGAGATTTGGGTGCAGAAGGACTATTGCAGAGAGGAGAAGTTGGAGACTGAGGTGCAGAAGGACTGTTACAGAGAGCAGAGAATAGAAACAGGGGTGCAGAAAGAATGATACAGAAAGCAGAGTTTGGAGACTGGGGTACAGGAGGACCATTACAGAGAGAAGAGGTTGGAGTCTGCAGTACAGAAGGACTGTTAAAGAGAGCAGAGTTTGGAGACTGGGGTGCAGAAGGACTGTTGCAGAGATTAGATGATGAAGACTGTGGTTCAGTAGGACTGTAGCAGAGAGCAGACGTTTGAGACTGATGTGTAGAAGGACTGATACAGAAAGCAGTGTTTGGAGACTTGGGTGCAGAAGGACCTTTACAGGGAGCAGAGTTTGGAGACTGTGGTACCGAAGGACTGTTACAGAGAGCAGAGTTCGGAGATGGGGTTGCAGAAGGATCTTACAGAGAGCAGAGTTTGGAGACTCGGGTGCAGAAGGACTGTTGCAGAGAGCAGACGTTGGGGACTGGGGTGCAGAAGAATCCTTCTAGATAGCAGAGTTTGGCAACTGGGGTATAGAAGGACTGTTGCAGAAAGCAGAGGTTGGAGACTGAGGTGCAGAAGAGCTGCTACAGGGAGCAGAGTTTGGAGACTGGGATGCAGAAATACTGTTGCAGTAAGCAGTGGTTGGAGACTGGGTTGGAGAAGGAATGTTACAGAGAGCAGAGTTTGTAAACTGGGGTGCGGAAAGACCGTTACAGAGAGCAGAGTTTGGAGACTGCAGTACAAAAGGACTGTTACACAGAGCAGAAGTTGGAGACTGTGGTGCAGAAGGACTGTTGCAGAACAGATGTTGGATACTGGGGTGCAGAAGTACTGTTGCAGAGAGCAGAGGTTGGAGACTGTGGTCCAGAAGGACTGATACAGAAAGCAGATTTTGGAGACTGGGGTGCAGAAAGACCATTACAGAGAGCAGAGGTTAGAGACTGCAGTACAGAAGAACTGTTGTAGAGAACAAGGTTGGAGACTGGGGTGCCTAGAGACCATTGCAGAGGGCAGACGTTGGAGACTGCAGTGTGGAAACTGGGGTGCAGAAGAGTCTTAAAGAGAGGAATGTTTGGAGACTTGGGTGCAGAACAATTGTTGCAGAGAGAAGACGTTGGAGACTGGGGTGCAGAAGGATCATTGCAGAGAGTACATTATGGAGACTGTGGTATTGAAGGACTGTTCTAGAGAGCAGACGTTGGAGACTGGGGTGCAGGAGGACTGTTGCAGAGAGCAGTTGTTGAAGACTGAGGTGTAGAAAAACTGTTACAGAGATCAGTGTTTAGAGACTAAGGTGCAGAAGGACTGTCGCAGAGAGGAGAGGTTGGAGACTGGGTACAGAAGGACTGTGCAGAGTGCAGTGTTTGGAGACTGGGGTGCAGAAAGACTGTTACAGAGAATAGAGGATTGAGACAGCTGTACAGAAGAACTGTTAAAGAGAGCAGAGGTTTGAGACAGGTGTGCAGAAAAATCTTAAAGACAGCAGAGGTTGGAGACTGGGGTGCAATAGGACTGATGCAGAGAGAAGAGTTTGGAGAATGGGGTGCAGAAGAATTGTTGCAGAGAGAAGAAGTTGGATACTGAGGTGCAGAAAGCCTGTTACAAAGAGCAGAGCTTGGAGACTGGGGAGCAGATGACATGTAACACACAGCAGAGTTTGGAGACTGAGTGGCATAAGGATCTTACAGAGAGCAGAGGTTGGTGACTGAGGTGCCGAAGGACTCTCAGAGAGAGCAGAGGTTGAAAACTGGGGTCCAGAAGGATCCTTTCAGAGAGCAGGTTTTAGAATTAGGTTTAGAAAACCTGTTGCAGAGAGCAGACGTAGGGGACTGGGGATCAGAAGAACTATTCCAGAGAGCATAGGTTGGAGACTTGGGTGTAGAAGGATCATTGCAGAGAACATAGGGTGCAGACTGGGGTGCCGAAGGAGTTTTACAGATTGCAGAATTTCGAGACTGTAGTGCAGAAGGACTGTTACAGAAAGCAGAGTTTGGAGACTGGTTTTTAGAAGGATCTTACAGAGAGCAGAGGTTGGCGACTGAGGTGCAGAAGGACTGTTACAGAGAGTAGATGTTGAAGACTGAGGTGCAGAAAGACCTTTGCAAAGAGAAGAGGTTGGAGACTGAGGTGCTGAAGGACTGTTGCAGAGTGCAGAGGTTGCAGACTTGGGTGTAGGACTGTTGCAGAGAGCAGAGGTTGAAGTTTGGGGATCCGAAAGACTGTTGCAGCTAGCAGATGTTAGAGACTGAAATGCAGAAGGACAGTTACAGAGCACAGGTTGGAGATTGAGTGCGGAAAGACTGATAGAGAAAGCAGAGGTTGGAGAGTGGGGTGCAGAAGGACCGGTACAGAGAGAAGAGTTTGGAAACTGCAGTACAAAAGTACTGTTACAGAGAGCATAGGTTCGAGACTGGGGTGGAGAAGGACTGTTGTAGAGAGAAGATGTTGGAGACTGGGGTGCAGAAGGACTGTTGCAGAGAGCAGAGGTTGGAGACTGGGTGCAGTAGGACAATTGCAGATTGCAGAGGTTGCAGACTGTGGTTGAGAAAGACTGTTACAGAGCAGAGTTTGAAGACTGTGGTGCAGAAGGCCTGTTACAGACAGCAGAATTTGGAGACTGGGGTGCACAAGAAGTGTTGTAGAGAACAGAGGTTGAAGACTGGGGTGCAGAAGGATCGTTACAAAAACCAGAGGTTGGAGACTGGGATGCAGAAGGACTGATACAGAAAGCAGAGTTCGGAGACTGGGGTGCAGAAGACCTGTTACAGACAGCAGAGTTTGGAGACTGGGGTGCAGAAAGATTGGTACAGAGAGCAGAGTTTGAATATTGGGTTGCAGAAAGATATTAAAGAGAGCAAAATTTGGAGACTGAGGTGCAGAAGCACTGTTACAGAGAGAAGAGTTTGGAGACTGAGGTGCAGAAGGACCGTTGCAGAGAGCAGACATTGGAGACCGAGGTGCAGAAGGATTGTTAAAGAGAGCAGAGGTTGGAGACTGGGGTGTAAAAGGACTGATACCGAAAGCAGAGGTTGGAGACTCGGGTGCTGAAGGACCCTTACAAAGAGCAGAGGTTGGAGACTGAGGTGTAGAAGGACTGTTGCAGAGAATAGAGTTTGCAGACTGAGTTGCAGAAGGACTGTTAATGCGGGCATATTTTCGAGGCTGTGGTGTAAAATGACTGATACAAAAAGCAGAGGTTGGATACTGGGGTGCATAAGGACCCTTACAGAGAGCCGAGGTTGGAGACTGGGGTGCAGAAGAACTGTTGAAGAGAACAGAGGTTGGAGACTGGGGT